>NW_020450705.1:3647883-3667220 GCF_003343035.1 Apteryx rowi
GGTGCGAGACGACCCGCCGCATCCCACCAAAGTCGACGGGAGAAGTCCCACTGCCGGGAAGGCTCCCGGCTGCCGAAGGTCCCGGCGGGTGCTCGGCTTTGGCCCCCAGCTACCGCAGCGGGGTCAGAAACGCTGCTGCGACGAGCGGGTCGGACCCGCCACCGCGGCCGAGGGAGGCGTAATTTCGGTGACAAGGTTCATCCGTTATTCAGTTCCTGCGAGCGGCATAGCTCAGCGCTGACTCCGCTACCGAAGTCGCTCGCCGGCAGCGCAGAATCGCGACGGTGTTGCCGCGATTTATTAAAGCCACCCCAACCCCTGTCAGACGCACAGACGTCTGCGCACAGCGCTGCCGCCAAGTTTTCCTGCCCGGACCCCACAGCGTCTTTCCCTACGGGAGTGTGGGAACGCCGCTTCCCGGGGGAGCACGGCGGGGATGCTGTGCCGGGGGGGGGGGGGGGGAGAAATCGCCTCTCCCCCCCGAGCGCTGCCCAAAACGCCGGCGAGAGCAGCGTGCGAAGGGGCGGGAGCGAGGGCTGGGGACCCGGCCCTGCGCCCCTCCGGAGCGCTCCCAATCCCCACGCGTGTGCAAGCCCTGCAGGGACGAACGTGTGCTGGAGTGACCGGGCAGCGGCTGCCGGGCACCCTGCCCCTGCACGGCGCGCGGTGTCCGTCCGTCCGTCCGGGCACAGTGTCTGTCTGCGCACCGCGGTGGACGGGGACCCTCCAGCCTACACCCCGTTGTCCCCGCATCCCTGCAGCCCCGTCCCAGGCTGCCCGGCGAGACAGTGTCCCGCTCACAAGTAACCCGGGGGGGACGTGGGGACAGGAGCCACCTTAACCAGGGGGGAGAGGGAAGGGGCGAGAAACCTTGCCCGTGGGGGGGGGGGTGGCCGGGGGTCCCGGGGGACACCCAGGGGGTAACCCCTTGCTGCTGGCCCAGGGGTCGGGGGTGGCCCAAGGGTTAACCCCTTGCCTGCCGGCCCGGGGCCGCGGGGGGGGATGTGTGTGCCCAGGGTTAACCCCTTGCATGCCGCGGCTCTCCCTCGCCCCGAGCTCGGCTGCCGGCGCCGGGGGCTCCCGGAGGAGTTTGCAGCCCCTCAACTTTGCAGCGGGGATGGGGCTGTGCGAGGAAGGGCCCTGCGCTTCTTCTACCCCCTTGGGCTTTTTCTAACTAAGCAGAGGGGCTTTGGGCACGGGGGGGTCCCTGCCGGGTACCCCCCACCCCGGCCCAGTCCAGCCGCGATCGGGGACCGCGACCCGGGACGATGCTCCCCCTCCGCGGCCGGGTCCCCCCGGGGCCGTGTCCGTGTCCCCTCCCCGGCGCCGTGCCCGTGTCCCCGGCCGCACTCACGGCTCCGCCGCGCTGCTGCGCTGCCCCCGGGGCCCCGCTGCTGCCGCTGCCGCTGCCGCTGCCGCTGTCGGTGCCGGTGCCGGTGCCGGTGCCGCTACCGGCTTCGCCGCCGCCGTGCGCGGCTCAGGTCCGCTCCATGTCCCCGGCGCCTCCGCTGGGAGCTGCCCCGGCGCCGGGCGGGGAGAAGGAGGAGGAGGAGGAGGAGGAGGAGGAGGAGGAGGAGGAGGAGGAGGGCCGCCCGTCCAGCCAGCCAGCAGCCGGCTCCGGGGCGGCCCCTGCGCTCCGTCCCCTCCCTCCCGCAACCCCTGCCCCGCCGGGCGACCCACGCGTGACACCGCCGACAGCTCCAGCCTGTCCTGTGGCGGGGGGCGAGACCCCCCCGAAGGCAGAGGCACGGCCCGGAGCGAGCCCCCGCCCTGGGGGACACCCGCTACGAGCCCCCCGGCTTCCCTGTCCTCGCCGGCATCAGTCCTGGCCGGGCAGCAGCCCTGGGGGCTTCCTTCTGCAGCGCCCGGACCCCACGCTGCGTTTCGGAGGCTCCGGCTCCRGCCTCCTCCCACGCTGCCTCCAAAGGCTCTGACTTTTCCCTGCATGTCCGGAGAGGGGGCGGGCAGTGCTCCGGGACGGGGCCCTCACCGGCTCCCAGCAAGCCRCATCCAAGCAGGATGCTCTCCCGGGCCCGTTTCGCCGTGTTGCCATGTGTCACACCAAAGTGGTCCTTTGGGATCTTGGGGATTTACCTCCTAGGGACGGACTGGCAAGAGAGCCGGCTCGCGGAGCGCACGGCCCGCAAGGCAGGAGGGGAGTCCCCAAAGCCTGGCTGAGCTTCCTCGCGGCGCACCGTGCCCAACGACAGACCCCCAAGCCCAGCTCGCGGCCTCTCCTCCTCCCGCTGCCCCTGCTTTTTGCTCCTTCGCCCCTGCCCAGTGCCGTGGATCCCCACGGGAGACAACGTACCCACGGAGCGCAGCCCGGCGCAGGCAGCCCCAGCGCTGCCTTCCAGCCCGGCGCAGAGCGTTCCCACACGCGGGCCGTGTGTCCATCCGGACAACCCTGCCTGGGAGCCTGGTCCCGGCCGAAAAAAGGTCACCAGCCTTCCCGAAGGAAAACACGCTTCACTGGGAGCAAAACGATGCTCCGGTTGGTTGTTTGAAAACAACTGTGTTGACAAACATTTTATCGTCTCTTATAAAATCTTTAAAATATTATGTCAACATCGAAGGGGAACTGTTTATGGTTCACCAAAGGGGAAAATTCCCATCGACTTGAAGCAGTTTCCTCCCTCCACTCCATCACGTTGTTCCATGGGAATTTTTTTTTTTTAAGCACTGTTTGCATCCAGTCCCAGGACTCGAAAACAACAGTTGGAGCTCTTGGGCCTTCAGTGTGGTTCCACTCAGCTGGGACAACCCTGGCTACCAAGCGGCCACGTGCTAACCTGGAAAACCGGCTTTCCAGAGGCACGGAGGCGCCAGCATCCCGCAGCCACCCCGGCACCAGGAGCGCCAGCATCCCCGCACCCTGAGAAACATCGGCAGCGACACTATTGCACAAAAATGAGGGCAGCCATCGTGTGAAGTCCCCGGGCAGGCCGAGAGCACCGAGGGCAGGCACAGCGCGATGGGCAAGGCAGAAGCTATCTGGGAGAGTTTCCCATCCGGAATCTTCTCCGGAAGGTTAAACACCAAACGCGACAGCATTTGGAGGCAAAAGCCAGCGAGCGGTCGGCACCTGCAGACCCCCCCCCAGCACTGAGGAGCCCCGTGGTGAATATGCCCATTTCAGAGATGGGGAAACCGAGACCTGGAGGGGAAAGCGCGTTCCCGGGGCCGTGCAGCAAGCAGCAAACCGGCCCCGCGGCCCCCCCGAACCCGCCGCCCCGGCCCGGCTGGGGAAGGGAGAAGCCCCCAAGGGCTCCGGCGGTGGAGCCGGCAGCCACGCGTTCCCGYGCCCCCGTCCTCGGGCAGAGCCTGCGGCCGCCCCGCCAAGCCCCCTCGGGCGGCYGGGGGAGGAGGAAGAGGAGGAGGAGGATGAGGAGGAGGGAGGCGCGTCCCCCCCAAACCGGACGGGCGACAGTGAACAAAGGGGCCGAGGACCCAGGAGCCAAAAAAGAGGCGAGCGGCTTTGTTCGGGTCGCCATAGCAACAGCCAGGCCACCACTTTCACTTTCCTTTCCTTTCCTTCCTCCCCCCCCCCCTTCCCGGGGGGCCGCGGGGGCCTTCCCTGCCACCCGGTGCCCGGCAGCATCCCGCCGCCCGCCCGGCATCGCCCCCTGCGCCAGCATCGTCCCCCGCCATGCCGGGGCCGCCCGGGCGCGGGCCGGGTGCCGGAGGCGGCGGTGACGCCAGTGGTACCTGCGGTGCCACCAGCCCCGCACGCCGGGGCCCCGTCCCCTGCTCCCCACACCCCGCCGTTGCCCTCGGCRCTTTCTGCTTCCCTCGGCAGGAGGAAGCCGGCACAATGGGCGGAGGGGCCGGGAAAGCTGGCGGGGGCAAAGATCCCGCCGCCGCCGGAGCGGGGGGCACGGAGCGGGAAGGCCCAGCCGGCACTCGCCTTCCTTTTCCCAAGCCCCCCGCCCTGYGCGGAGCCTGCGGGGGCTCGCTGGCCGCAGCGGTAACGCCGCCCGCTTCGGGCTGGCTGCGTGTCCCGGCCTCCGCGTCGCAGGATACCGGTGCCTGACTCATGGAAATGGTTCAGACAATGGCTTGGCCCCTTTATAACTGGCCGGAGGGGGCAAAGCAGGGAGAACAAATCCGACCTCGCTTCCTGCGCGGAAGCGGGTCCATTGTCTGGAAACGGGCATGTGCTCTGCTCCTCGCCAGCCTGGGAAAGCTGCAGAGCCACTGCCGACCAGGAGCAAGCCGYGTGGACGTTGCTGATTGCTCTCGTGGCTCCCAAACCGCTCACTCCTCCTGTAAAAGTCTTGGAAAGGCGCAGCTGGAAGCGCTGCCGTTGCCCCGGGGCACCCAGCGGGGCTGTTAACCCAGCCAGCGGCTCCGCTGCCTGGGGCTGGCGTGGGGGCAGCGTCCCTAGGGAGCAGGGTGCCCTGGTGTGACAAAATGGGAATGCACTGGTTCCCAGTGGTGCTGGGCTAGCACGGTCCTGCTGGGCTGCATTGGCCCTGGGGGTGTTCAGCRCCCCGGAAAGGCCGCCCCGGAGCTCTGGAGCGCAGGGAGGGAACACAATAGCCCAGGGAGGGAATGCAATAGCCCAGCGCGGCTCGGGCGCCTTGGCTATTTGCAGACAGGGGAGCCGAGGGCCCAGACATCCCCACCTCGCTCCTCCGGACCTGCCTCGCGCACCCTGCGATGCCCCGCGCCCGCGGGAGGAGGGTGGCCCCCCGCAACGTCCCCGCTGGCAGGCGACGCCGAGGCCGCGCCGCACGGCCAACGCCTGCGAAACGCTGCTCTCGGAAAGGAGGAGCCGCGCCACGAGGCTGGGCCGGACGGGCAGAGTTCCCGGAGCCGCTCCCCTGCAAGCAGAGTCAGCCACCGGCCAGCCGAGCCGTCTGACCAGAGCCAGACGGACACCGCCCCGGGAACATCCCTTGCAGACCCCCGCCGGCCAGCCAAAAGGCTCCAAGGCTGGAAGCACGGCAGCGTGCAGCGGGGGGGCTGCATGAGGCCGGCGCTGCACCCCCGGCCGGGCAGCCACACTGCGAGGAGAGGCTCCCCRAGACACATGCGGACGCACACACGCTGTGGTCTTGCATTGCGGACAGATGCACATCTGCAGCACATTAAGCCCGAGCTGATACGACAGTGCTAACGGAGAAGCACAGACTCTCTGGAAGTGCGGCGGTGGCGGCGGCTCTGTCCTCAGTTCACCCCATTGTATCCAAGTCTTGCGGTCCACGCGGTGCGAGGGACACGGCAGGGGGGCCGAGCGCGCCCCGGCTGCGAGCCGAGGGTGAGCAGCGGGGCTCCCCCACCGCCGCGTCTCGTCCTGGCCCTCTGCACCCGGAGCGGGGAGGAGCGGTGGCAGAGCTGGCCTCCCCCCCCCGGCACCGTCCTCCGAGGGATTTCTCCACTCTTCTCCCAGTGCTGACAGTGACGCCCGTACTGGGGCATGATGGCGCTTCTCCGTTTGAAGGAAAAGTCCTCTTCTGCCACGGGCAGCCTGCCACGATGGCCTCGCACCACCTTTGTGCCTCCAGGGTACCCGGGTGCTGGTTTTCCCCAGATCTGCCTCCCCGGCACAGCTCTTGTCCCCAGTCCCTGCCTGGAGCCCCCCAGGACGGGAGCACGGCTGCGCCCGTGGCCCGGCCACGCGCTGGGGTGATTCCCCTGCCCCTGTGCGCTCCCGCAGGGCAGCAGCAGACGCTTCCCGGGGCCGGAGGGAGACTGCTGCGAAAGCGGCACCAGCCCGACACCCACCAGGGCCGGCAGCCTCTCTCCCCGCTCCCTGCCTGGCGCTGGCTCCTAGCAGGATGGCGGGTGAGCTCCGGGAATTAACCTCCCTGCTATTTCCACCCAAACACCACATTTTGTGTTCTCCGCTTCAGAGGCGCTTGCAGCGGCTCGCAGCTCTGTGCTGCCTTCTTCCGCGGCGCTGGCAGTGCCCCGCTACTGCAGGGAGCCCGCGCGGGGCCGGCGCGTCCGCCCGCAGCCTGACGGGGTCTAATCCGGGCGTAATAAAACCAGGATGCTCCAGGACTGCTCTACGGGGAGAGCGCTCGGAGCCGCTCAGTCCTCAGCCAAGTCCTGAGTCTTTAGCTCAGAGAGAGTTCAATGGAAAAATAAAGTAAAATCAACCAAATAATGATTCCGCAGGAAAACGGAGGGGGCGATGGACTGAAGCCGCAGGTGAACTCCAGCTGGCGCATGAGAGCGGATCTGAGCAAAAATACCTGGGCAGAACATTTGGAAACGATTGAAACGCTCCCTTCTGGCAGGCACAACGCACGGTGTTGCATCCACAAGTGTCCAAATGGTTCACTCTGCTGGTTAAAACCCGGCATCTCACTCTGCCCCGACCTCCTCTGCCAGGCGCCAGCCTCCACAGCAGAGCCGGAACGGAGGCCAGTCTCCCTGCTCTCCTGCTGGGAGAAGATGGATTTGGCCGCGTTACATGCAAGGACGCACAAGGAGAAGCAGCCGCCCCCGGCTCACGGGGTAGGTGTGCAGCCAGGGCAGCTGCTGGAGAGCAGACGCCGGAGCTGGGCTGACTCCGTTTTGGGGTCTGGAGTCGGAGACACAGGTCCACGACTCGATTTCCAGAAAGCCCCTGGCTCTTGCTCCCTGGTTATCCGGCGGCTTTGAAGCCTTCTAGCTTGGCACCTCCAAAAGACACAGAAATCGCATGCTGCTTCCAAACTGTTGTGGCTACACGCAGCCAAGACGTCCCAGGCAGAGCTGAGCGTCTGCTGCCGCTGTGGCTGCGAGCGCCTGGCTMTGGAGGGGCTGCCACCCCCTGCCACCATCCCCTGCCTGTGCAAGCGCCTCCCCACCGCTGGATCTGGCCGTGGCGACGGCCACCAGTTGCCCGACACTGGAGCTCACCATTGCATCCCCCGCGATGCTGCACATGCAACACGCCCTGACCCACAATTGATGACAGCTCTGCCAGGAAGTTTCGGCTCCAAATCGGGATTTGATGGGAAAGCAAGCAAAGCGACAGCCTGGCTCTGCAGCTCTCTATTTCCAACCTGAATGCCGCTGTTGTTTTTCATCCAAGAGATGCGAACTGTCCTCCCGGAGCGCAGCCCAGCAGGCTGGTCCCATGGACACAAGCGCGCCGTGCACGCGGGCCGGGCCGGCCCAGAGCTCCCCTCCGAAGGGAAAGCGGCAGGGTGGGGAGCACGCAGGCATGCCGGCAGCCTCCGCTCCTCCGCGGAGCTGGCCCAGGCCCTGCCGCCGGCCAGCCTGGCGCCCTGGGATGGGGGCGGCAGACGGGGCAGGGGGCCGTGCCCGGGGGCTCGGGGCGCCCGCGGGCTGCGAAGCGCCGGGGAGAGAGGAGCAGAGAGGGGTGATGCCGAGCAGGCTGCGGCGAGGCGAGGAGGGAGGGGAGGGAGGGAGGGGGCGTCCGGACCACACAGCGGGAAGGGAGGGGGCCAGGGCACGCAGCGCTCGCCCCCCCGGCGTCCGGAGGGCAGCGAGGCGGCGAAGCCGAGGCCTGGGGCCGCTGCAGACCTCCGCTCACCACCCGAGCCAGCCAAGCGCTTGGGGCCGAGCCCATCATCTCGCATTCAAAGGCGAAGCTGGACTCCCGGGGCGCCGGCTCCCAGGCTCCGGCGCCCTCCGCCAGCGCRGCTCCGCCGGGGAGCCGCAGCGCCACCAGTGCCACCCACCTCCCACCGGGCCTGGGGACCCTCCAGCTCAGCCCTGACAGAGGGGCTTTTCTTGTCCCCTGCCTTTGTTTTCTATTTAGTGCTTTTGTTCTCCTCTCTTTGGTCCTTTGTTCCGGCTTGTCCTTTGTTCCAACGCCTTTGGTTTCTCTTCCCTTTGATGCTTTGTCACTCCCTTCATCTTGGTGCTTTTCTTTCCCCGGGTTTTTAAGCTGGCGGTTGTTTTCTCTCTCCACTCTGTGCTTGGCATTTTTATCCTTTCTCCTGCCTCGTCCACTCCTCGGGTCACATGGGCCCAGCACGGATTGTCTTTAAATCCCCATTTGTCTTGTTTTGGTGCCTGGATTTCCCTGCCTTTATGTCCTTTCTTAAGAGACTCTTAGCGATTTTTTCTCCTCACTGAGGAAAGTAGGGGGGGATCAGGGCTTAATTAATTAGTGAGTGTAATCTTTAGATGCATGGCACTGCAGGACGTGTGGAGCATTATTACTAATCATTATTATTGTTATTAGGATGTTAAGGGTTAGGGAGGATTTAAATACCAGCTAATTGCAGCAGAGAGCTCCAACTTAGTAAAACTATATCAGAAAGAGCAGACTTGTTTTCCCCCACCAGGCTTAGGAGAAGAGAGAAACCGCGAATGTAGGCACGCAAGCAGGGGCTGAGCAAACGCACCGAGTCCGAGGCCAGTCCCCGGGGCTGGGGCGACGCTGGCCGGGGCTGCCGGCGTGCGGAGCAGCGGGCTGCGAAGCCCGTCTCGCCCAGGAAGATGAAAGCTGAGCACAGAGCATCAGCCCGCCTTTAGGGATTTTAAATGCAGAGTCACAACTTGCCTCTTTGGCAGGCGCCGTGGGGAACCAGCGACCCAGCGGCAGCGCCAGGGGCGAGAGGGCAAAGGCAGAGCTGCTGCGACGAGGAGGGACGCGTGGGCAGAAGCGCGGGGGGCTGGCGGTCTTCGCCGATGCCCTTTGCACGGCGGGGCTGATGCGCCCTTTGCAAAGCGGGGCTCGGAAAGGGTCTGGCCTCTCTCCGCGCTTGAGCAAAAGGGCTCCAGCATGTCTGAGCTCCAGCCGCTGGCAGGAAAGGACGCAATCCACGGCCCTGCGTCTCTTGCAAGCCACAGAGGGGTACCAGGCTTTTAACTCTTGGAAAAAGACTGTTCCTCTACACTAAGCTTAGCGACACAAGACACAACTCAAAGCACGTGCACAAACACAACCGCAAAATCAGATACGGGGCAGTCAGGATTAGGGAACCGTTTGCATGAGAACAGCTTCAGTGTAAGACACTGTCACTTTGCTTTGATTTAGTGCCCCAAATATTTTCCCCCAGCCTGACGACAGCACCGTGTCCTTAGTGAGTCTGGTCACGCTGTGATTTACAGGCTGGGCAGGAAATGGCAGGGTGCAACTGCGCTCGCTGCAGCATCGCCGAGAAGTCTCATTTCTCCTGTTCCCCACGGTCAAATGCAATCAGGGATTCAGTTTTACTAGCGCCAAACAACAGCCCCCCCGACACACACCATCCCCAACGCACACTTTTAAAGCAGCTATAGCTCATTGCAGCAACAGCTGTTAAACTGAAGCAGCAGCCAAACTTAGCAACAGGATGCACCCTCAGATAACATGATCAATATCTGAAATGCAGCTTTTCAAGTGAGAGCTAAAGCCATCTGCGAAAACTGGGTGTTTTAGGAGATCGGTTCCGATACAGGGTTTCTTTGACTCTGTCTTCACAACACCCTGAATTCTCCTCTCGCAAGTCACTTACAGTAACTTGGTGACGTCCCCACAGTTTGTGGCAGCTCGTTTTTAAGAGACGTAGGAGTTATGGTTTTCCGAGTGTGGGACCCCTGGAACTGAGTAAYGCAAGCATGTCGAGATCTCCACGCAGGGACCTCGCTGAGGGGGAACGGTGGCTTGTGGGAGCGTTACTTCTTGCCCAAATGAATGGGTCCAGCTGGATCAGAAAGTGCCTGGGTGCTGCAGGCCGGTTGCTTTGATAACGTTGTTTGATTAGTTCTAGTAACAGCCCAATGCTATTGATAAATGCGTTGGAGTGTAACCRCACTATTGCGATCCTGGTGGAGCAGCACAGCCAGGCCATTAGTGGGCAGCATCAGCAGGGCCATGGGCAGGACCAGACATTAGGAGCCACCTCGGAAAGCCCTGAGAGAAGGATTTTCCAGACAAGAGCATGGCTCCTCAGCTGGAAAAAGCCCTGCACCAGCTCCACCGAAACACCCAAAACCAGAACACGCACAGCAAGCTCCCCAGAGAGGGCTGGGAAAACCTGCCTGACCTTGAGCCCCCGAGAAGCAGCTCCCAGGGCGCACGAGCTCAGTCCCGGGCCAGCGGGCCGCTGCCGTGCACCAGCGGGCTGCTGAGGACGGGAACGGACTCTGACAACTTGATGCACGACCAGGAGGCAGCACAAAGAGGGCCCAGTGCAAAGCCCTGTCCTGCCCCAGCTGCRGTTGCTCGACGGGCCGTGTTAGCTTTGGCAGCGCCTCTCTAGCCTCCTGCCAACCCAAGTATTACGAGAGAAAATGGGAGAGCGAGCAGCGGGCCTGCATGGCTAGAAGTCTCCTGCCGGGGTCTGCGTGGGCATTGCGTGCTCACCCACCCCTTCACACGGCTCCAAGTTACCGAAAATCCTCAGCCTGGTTTTTCTCAGGTGCTTCCAGCCCTTTCTCCACACCTCTCCAGTGGGGCTGGATCTAACYGGGACACCCTCACCCAGGGTCTAGAGATAAAAGGACAGGGTGGCCTGGGTGAAAGGCTACGCTGAGAGCCACCATCGCTCAGCTCTGGCCCTCCCCAGCCCCTTTGGGGGAAGAATTCRAGCCCTGCTTTGCACTGGTGTTTCCAAGGAGCACGGCAGCATCCAGAGGGACTGGGACACGAGGACTGTGCCAGGAGCTGTACAGCCAAAGAGAAAAGCCTCAGCCCTGAAGCACTTGCAGCCTGGAGACACTTTCCTCCACCAAGACTGCAGTGTCCAAGCTGCAGAGCTGTAACATGGAGATGAACCCCCCCAAACAGTGCCRTCGCCTCATCTTATAACTGCGACTGGGTGACTCACCCAAGGCCATGGCCAGACTCCGAGGCAGAGCTGGCCTTGATCCCTGTCCCGGTCTCTAATGCCATAGCAGCGCAGGGTAGGGAAATGGCCCCAGAGGGGCTGAAGGAGAGGCGCCAGCAGCAGGGAAGCGGCTGCGGTTTTCCCAGGGCTGCTGGCCTCACCTGAACACCTCAAATCAGCAGCACTCACTGGCGCAAGCAGAGGTGGCGGCCGAGGACGCAGGGGGACACACATCGAGGGAGCGCAGCAGGGAGCCGGGGCTGGCAGCAGCAAGGCGGCTCCGCCAGGACCTGGGAGACTTCTCACTTCAGCGGGCACCTGTGTCAGTGCCAACAGCCATCAAATGTTAAAACTTAAGCACTCGAAACAAAGGCAGCCTGGGGAAAAGCCATCTTTCTGGTCTGCCCGGTTCTGGTTTCAGGCCTACGAGCGCAGTTGGCCGAATGTGAAGCTCGGGCCTGATAAGCCCTGGACGTGAGTCATAAAGCAATCCAAGCCAGAGCGACCGGCTCCTTCTGCGAGGCACGACCAACGGCACGAAGCAGACGCTGGCACAAGGGGCGCTGGCCCTGCCACAGCCGTGCAACGGGTGGTCGCCGTCACCCAGCCGGGCCCCAGCCTGGCCCTTCCAGGAGGGAGCATCCGCAGATGCTCTTCCAGCCCTCCRCCTCCAGCAGCACCGTCCCTTGCGGCACGGGAGCGGGGACGAAGCAGCARGTCAGGCTCAGCCGGGTCTGCCTCCCCCCTCCTCGCTCTGGCCTGTTCTCAGAAGGGTTGAACCTGTTTTTATTACAGAGCTGGCACCAGGAAGGCAAAAAAGAACCAAACCCCCCTCATCTCTCTATCTGCAACCATGCAAGGAATATTGTTCAGCGCAGCACAAAAGCATCCCTGAAAATAGAAGCGCCACGGCCAGGCCTGCCAGTGGCTGTGTGAGATAACGTCTACTTGCAAACAGTGTGCCTTTGTGCCGCTGTCACTGTCCCCATTGTTCAGGAGCCTATTGCCTCGGGGATATTGTTCCCTTCTTTTGTCTCAGCCCGGCTCCTTTTTGTTTGACTTTACTTACCATTTCATTCCTCTCCTTTGTGCTGGGGTTCTTTCTTTTGTCTCTCTCTCTCTCCCTTTTCTCTGTGTGATTTGTATTTAGCAATTGTTCCCGGCCCACTGGAAACACAATGTACTCGGGGCTCTTTTCTCTCCTCCATTCATTACCTATTCAGGTGGGTTTGTCTGCTGATAGGTAACCGGGAAGAGAGGGGGCCTCCACCGAGCTCCCACACGTCTGAACACGCCGGAGCGCAGGAGGAAGCTGCTGCCTGGCTACGGCTTTCGGGAAAGCGGTGTCCCAAGCCCTGCACTGTGTTCCCATTTGAGCTTTTTCCTGCGCGGGATCCCAGCGAGGCCAGGCAGCCCTGGACCTGGCATTTGCAGTCGCTGGTTAAAATCAGCCGCGGCTCTTTCCCACCGCTGCCTTTTAGGGACCCAGTAAAGGGAAGAGAAGAGTTTCAATGGCAGGAAACATCAAGGCCCAACCACAACTGCCTTGCAGCCGCGTTCCCCATCATCCCCAGCACGTCCCCCCTCGCTGCGCGCTGACCGGGTGCCCTCCCGGGCTGCAGACGGAGCCGGGCGAGCGCTCGCCCCCCCATGCTGCCAACTGCGAGTGCCCGGGGCGGCTGCAGCCCACGTGGCACCAGCAGGGAGGGGATTYGCCCCTCCGCTCCAGAACAGCCCCTGGCAGCTCTGGCGTTGGGGACCACAGGGAAGCAAAGAGCAGCTTGAGGCTTGGGCCTGGCTCCTCTAGGGAAGGCAGAGGGAAGAGAGGGAGAGGCGTCGGGGAGGCAGCTCAAAAGGCCCTGAGGCTCCCGGCTCCTGTAGGACGGGGGGGGGGGGGGTCTCCTAGGCGCCATCCTCTCCTCCTGCCTCCCACCCCTCCTGCCCCCTTCCCCAGCCCACCCTCCTCCAGGGCGTTTGGGGCGTCCGCGGCGGGGTTCGGGCGAGCGGGGTGGGTGCAGGCTTTGCGGTTGAGCGCTTCTCTGCCCCGGAGGAGGAGGACGTACCAGGAAACCTTCAGAGACTGCAGTGACGGCAAGAGCTAGCGAGTGGCCATCCCCAGAGACAACAATGCCCCATTGTTCTCCGGGGCTCGGACCGCATGACCTAATAGGACTTTTCCATCTCTAATGCTGATGAAACCCCGCGGATCAAAGTCCGCTACAAGCCACTTCCTTCTTCTCCCGGCACAGCCCGCGAGGACGGGGGAGGCCGAGGGCTGCATGGGACTTACCCCAAAAACGAGGGAYGGGGGCCGTGTGTGCGGGATTGCATGGAGGGGGGCAGCAAGCAGCAGAGCGTCCTTGGGGACCGTGTGAGCCCCTGAATCCAGACAGCATCGGGGATGCGGGACAAGGCTGCAGGGGGCATGCCTGGGAATAAATGAAGCAGACTGTGGTCTATTGTTTCATTGTTATGGCTTCAAAGGACAATGGGGCATTGTTGTCTCTGGGGATCCCATTGTTTGCTTTCGCGGCAGATCCCAGCCGCGCCGTGGATGGAGGTTTCCCGAGGGCCAGGCGGGCTCCGTGTGTGGGACACTAAACAACGAGGCAGGCATGTTTCCTCCCCCACCCCTCCTCACCACCCTTCCTAAAAAGGCACGACGAATTGCAGCATGCGTGTGCCCACACAGGCCAGGGCACGGCCGGCACAGGCACCAGGACCACCCAGCCAAGCAGCGAGCGGTGTTTCACCTTCTCAGCAACCCCCCCCCCCTTCTCCCCGGGAGCTGCAGAGAAGCCACACGCACCAAGGAGCTGGGGCTGGGGCACCAAGGATCCTTCCCCGTGGCTCTGGGAATATCCGCCTCACTCTCCCGTCAAACAGCACCAGCTCCGGAGGTGCTGCACCATCTCGCAACATCCCTACGTTCTCGCCGTCTCCTAACCCCAGCATCCCCTACAGACCAAGATCCTCCAGCATCCGCAGCAAGGGCCATTTGCCATTTTCCACGTGGCAGTGCCTGACATGTCCATCAGTACCAGGGACTTGGGAAAGACAGACACAACCTGGATCCCTTCTTTGCTGTTTGTGCAGCACCTCTGGCCCAAGACCTATTTGCATATTTTTTTCCTACTAAAAAAAAAAATAAATCTGGGCACTATGCAAAAGTTGGGGGATGGGGAACGAACACGGAGCCATCTTCTGCCTCCGGCCCCCAGCTGATCCCTGCGTGGAGCCCGCCTCCGCCCCGGCACATCAGGGCATGCTGGAGGTGGGCTGGGAGATCGACGGAGYGGGAAGGAGAGAGGTTCTCCCCAGAGGCCCCTTCAGCACGAGGCTGCCCGCAACGGCTGGCCAGGGAGAAACCCCAGCAGGGAGCCCCGCGGGGGGCAGGCAGGGAGGGGGCAAAGCAGGCGCACGCCAGCGCCGCTGGGGGAAGCGGACGCCCGCCCTGGTGAAACCCAATCAGCCTGGGACGGCTCCGCTCCGCACTGCGTGTCCCCGCCACCGCCCGCGCAGCCGGGCTCGGAGCCAGCAGAGCCCCTTTCCCGGGGGCCTGACCGCCCTCCCGGACACGGCCCCGCCGAGCCGGCTAGCACAGCCGGGCCCAAACGCGCATCRCCCCCCCCCCCCCCCCSCCAGCTCCCCGCGCGYTGGCCCGCAGCCCTCGCGCCGCAGGGCTGAAAGGATGTGGCAGATCTATGTCGGGATCAGCTGCCRCCGAGCATCTTTCCCCACCACCCAAATGCACCCTGGGTGCTGGCTGGCGCCAGCTGACCCACCTGTCCTGTCCTTGTCACTGCCTGCAGGGCCCCGGCCGGCATCGCGCCCTCAAAGGGGGAAGAGCACGACCTGGCAGCTCGGCGTGGGCCTCTGCACTCTGCGGGGCGGTAAGTGAACCCTCCAAATCCTAAAAAGAGGGGGTTGCCCCCCAGGCCAGCACGGGGGCTGCGTTTGCAGAGCTCAGYGCCGTGCACCCAGGGAGAGTCCGGGTGCAAATCCGGCCGGGGAACTTGCGCTCCCTGCGATGCTGCACGCCCCGCTCGCGCAGCCAGGGGAAAGGCTGGGAGACCTTCGCGGGCACCTCGGCTGCGTCGTGGCTCCTCTGCGTTCACATCAGCGCGGCTGGCCAGAGGGAGGCAGGTGACACTTCACAGCTCAGCCACAAACTGCTGTGCATCACCGTGAGCTTTCGAGTACAGTAATACCCCCACAGAACAAGCGCTGGTGAACAAGTGCTGCACAAGCACAAATAACACACAAAAAAAAGTTTTATAAAGGAAAGGAAACAATTACAGCTAATAAAGGTATAAATTCAACCTACTTTTGTTTGTTTATTTTTTAATCCTGGGAATTCCCACTGTGGCTAATAAAATGAGGGTGGAACTGGCCTCTCAAATACCTCCAAAGTTGATTTCAGAAAAAAGCGCTGAGGGATTTGTTTGGGGAGCAATAGAAGCGATTTGGGAAAAACAGGTAAGACCTGATAGAAGACACTGGACGTCTGATCTTGGCACCGACTCACTGCCTGTCTCTAGGCAAATCCCTCCACTCCCCCGGGCCTCCCTGCTGCAGGGCAGGGAGACGCTTCCTCCTTCGGTGAACGCAGCGTGCAGAGGTCGAGCTTGCTGGGTCCCCAGGGTAACATTCCCACGGGAGCCGCAGCCCCCGGGCCCCTCGGGAACTCTGCGCTCAGTTTGGTTGCTTCTGCCCTGAACCCTGGGGCCCTCCGGGGCCTGGCTCTCGCCCCCTCGATCTGCCCCCCTGGGATCTGGGGAGTGGACGGCTCCGCGCCACGGCCCGACCGACCCCAGCCCACGTGCCACAAAGATCAGCTGGGGTTTGCAACGCGCTAACCTGGCCCCAGGTGCTGCCTAGAGCCTCTAGCAAGTCCGTCCTGCACTAGCAGCTCTTTCGTGCTCCTGGCAAATGTTGCTTGCACAAATACGCATGCACACACACACACACACACACACACACACGCACACGCTCTCTCTCCCCCTTGAATAGTGCAATTTCCTCTCAGATAAAGAGTTCCTACCGCAGCCCCCCTTTCTCACACCCCCCAAACTCGTGCACATCTCACGCACCCATTTCGGAGCCCACCTTGGGGTCTGATATTATCTCACTTCCTCGATATGAATATTAGCTCCGTTGTTGATTTACGATAAAGGGACGGGCTCCAAAACACTGTACTTAGGGGAGGAGGCATGGTGCAATATGGTCTGCCGCGCCCCAGCTGAGAACAAAGCCTTTTAAAGAGCGGATGCCGGTACCTGCCACAGTGTTAACTTGAAAGCCCATCTCCACCGAAGCACGGTTCCCGCTGGTGCTGCCCTGCTGTCCCCCCAACACCTGCACGTGGCGAGCCGGAGGGGGCCCAGACAGCAGCTCTGGGCTGCCCATGCTCTGCAGGGAGACAAGCTCCCGAGCGGCAGGGAGCAGCTCTGCAGATGCCACTGAGTCAGAAATAACGTTCAGGCGAGATACACGTCCCCGTGCCGTTAGGGACCCTGGCATCTGGCTCAAAGCCACCGACCCAGGTTCACAGACACACCTAAGSAGCGCAGGGGGTTCTGGCACTTCTGTACAGCCCCGTGTGCTTGCACGGCTCCTGTTCAGGTGAGAGCGCATGTCCAGGGTACGGTGGCCGGTCAAACTTTCCCTTTATTTTATAACATCCTAATCTACAAAATGCAATTGAGGTCTGGCAGTCCTGCAAAATTCCCCACCAGCTGGAGCTGGCATACTCCTGGCTCAGTTACAAGGCAAAATACGACCACCTGAACGGTCACCATAATTCTGCTGTGAGCAATCATATTTGTATCCCCGTCCAACAGAGAGCACAGGGAAGGAGAAAAGCGTCCCTGGAAAACTCAGATTTATTTACAAACCAGATTGCCTGGCAGCAGGAGAGCCAGAGAGACAGCAGGTCGGTGCTCAGCGTTGTTCCACTCAGCTGAGGACATCACACCACTCCATCAGCTATTACCCCCCCAGGGGACTATTAGATATTGTTCCTATTTTGCAGACAAGAGACTCTGAAGAATAGCAGATAAGGGAAAATTCCAAAAAGCAGCAGCCAGAATCAGTGCCAGATATGCGGAAAAGCTCAGTCAAACTCTGGCCCTTATAACAAGGCAAGTGCTTCTGAAAATCTGATCTCATTTGACTTTTCTGGCAAGCTGGGCAAAATCTGGAATAGCACCCACATGTCCTGGGGTCTTAAGGTTGCTAATAAACACTTGCATGTGAGTAAAACAAACTGTCCCAAACTCAGGCTATCAGTTGGCTTTCTCTTACTATTTCTATACTCCAACTTGTGCGGGTAGACGACAGCCTACCACACTGAGCAGAAGGTTCRCTACTGTGAATAAAGATCTCCATCTACTACAGACAAACCGGCACCATTGCCGGAAGAGCCCGGATGTAACATTATCTACCGCGACACTATGCTAGGTAAAGAGCGYGTTTCAAAGCCAAGCGCAGGAAGCTCAAACTTAAATATTTTAGCTCCAGGTACAGGAGGGAAGACAACCTACAAGAACCAGGTCTCCTAGCGGGTGAGGGAGATTTGCTGTAATACCTTGGGCTGAACTCTTCCTGGGCTTTTGTGCACGTGAAATGAGGGAACACCACCCTCTCTGAGGCCCAGGTTACCACCGGCAAGAAAAGAAGCAGTATCAAGCAACGTCAGCGAAGCAAGGCGAGCTCCTTGCACGAAAGGGCCTGCTGGAATGCGAGGCAGCGGAGCAGGGGGGCGGGCGTTGCTGCTGCTAATGTGGCAGAGTTTCCCTGCTGAGGGCAGGCAAAATGCCCATGACTCATTTTTCCAAGAGATGTTACAAACAATAGTAATGATGCCCCTGGTGGGTATGAATGTGAAAACGCGCGATGGGGGGGCAGCCATGCTGGGCACCTTGTGTGTGGGCTGCCAACGGAGGGTACTGCCACTAACRAAACCTGCTGAAGCCAGTTTTTGGCATTTTGTCTGATGAGAGCCCTTCTACAAGGACTACAGGGGAAGAAGGGTGAAATGGCTGCCCAGCAAACTCCTCTCCCCAGGCATCATACCTGCTTTTGATGGACACCAACCTAGTCTTTGGCAAGAGGAAACCAGTTTTACTATCCAGAGTGAAAAATGGAGAACTTGGAGGGAAAACAGTCCCGAACTRTTCCATCCCCACTCCGGACTGGAACAGGAACGACAAACAGGGAACTTAGGAAGCACCATTACACCCTGATTTAAGGCTGCTCTCTGTGAGCTCCTGCCTCTATCGTCCACACAAGTTGTCCATATTCAGATGCTGCCCTAAGGGGACAACTTCTCAGCCATTTGATTCCTTGACCTTCCACTGTTGTTGCTCTGATACCATTATTTTTAGGCACACAAGGCATAAAACATACCAGTCCTTGAAATAAGTTCTCAGATAATATGCACTAAGCCCGAGGTGGTGAAGTTTGGGGAGAAGGAAGCTCTATGGGATCAGAGGTGGTGGCAGGGCACTGTGGAGGGAAAGGTGATTTTCCCCTTGTACAACACAGACAGCTACAAATCTCATCTCATCGTTTACTTATTTTACAGACACTTTGAAGGTTACAGATCTGAAAATACAGCAAATACTGAAGCTAGTCCAAGCTCAGCATGTAGCCACGGGCTACTCAGGGTGTCCATTCCCTTGTGTGGTGCCCATGTAGGCCCATGTCCTGCCCTAGCACTAATCCCACCGCAGCAGAGGGTACACACAAAACCTGAGATATGCGAGCAAAAGTGCAATAACACCTTTCAACAGCAGAGAAGAGCACCAAGAAACACTTGCCAGTGTCTCCAGCTGGCTGGCTCCTAGGTTTAGTTTCAAGCATATATAAAATTACTGTGCAAATCCATAACATCCTATCAAAGAAGGACAGAGAAAGAGTCTCCCCTCAGGAGAGACAGGACCACTCTGCCTCCCTCCTCAGGGGGCTGTTTCACAGACGCAGAGCCTCATCCTGCAAAAGGCCTGGGCTGGGGCAGGGCAATCAATTTTGGCATGCGAAAGGGACAATCTGAAGCGCAGTCTTTTTCCTGGAACCCCAAAGCCACAGGCAGACAAAGGGGACAGATATTTACTCAAAGCACCTTCCAGTATTTTGAGTCACCTTCACCTTTAACAAAAAGCCCAAACAGGCGCTGCACAGGCCCCACCTTGATCCGAGTGGGCTGTCATTTGTCTGCCACAATCCATGGAATGGTCTTGGACTGAAATGCCGCATGGTAGAGACCTCTGTCTTACGTAAGTTGTAAAGTGCCATCTTTAGTGCACAAACAGTTCTCAACTTTCTTAAAAAAAGAAAGAGCTACAAGTTTTATTGCTACAAAATTCACACTAGGGGAGAGTGAGATGGTATCTAAAACTACCCTCAGCTTGATTTTCGTTTGTGACATCTGAGTGCTGGTAGTGGTAAGAAAACTTTTGCTGGCAAACTTCACCGTAAGCACTTTGTTTCCTAGAGATGCGTGAACGCTGCTGCATGGTATTTGCACAACGACATGACATCCCACTGCAATAATCCAGCACACTGGGGCACTCCTCATAATGCCACCTCAAGGCGTCTTCTTCAAAAGGA
>NW_020450705.1:3667305-3672131 GCF_003343035.1 Apteryx rowi
CGAGGCAAAGGAATTTGCACGTTATGGAAAAGTACAACTCGCAAAAGCAAACACAACAGGCTTCAACACAGCAGAAAGCCAAGCAATGGGAGTTCTCTAAACAGAGCCCAATTGTAAGCATTCACTCTACCTTACTCCTCCTCACTGCCTCTCGCTCAGCCAAAAACAGACCCTCTGATTTCTCATCCCTTTCAGGAGCAGGAACACCCCAGTTCTCAGGGTACGCGTGAGTCAGGGAAGGCGCTGGTGCCGAGGAGACACAGGCACCCTGTCTGGCTGCCGCACCAGTAGAGAGCAGCCCCACACTAGGCAGCCCAGTTTTCTTTCTTCCAGGTTGTTCGGGAGCCAATAAAGCTGCTTGAATGCTGGGGAACTCTGTGTTCCTGCAGAGGCTTATGACACTTTGCTGGAGGGGTAGGGGAGAGCTCGCTAAGGCCGCAGCACCCCCTTCCGTCTAACGCCTTCTTTTGCAGCCAGCTTGAGTCTCACGATCTCATTCTGGCACTGCGCATCCAGCGACTCATGAGACATTACCTTCTTGCTGCCTGCAGCTTGAAAACGCTCAGGAAGCTGAAAGGATTTGGGGTTAAAAATCGGCAAGCATTTAGATGAGTCAGTCCTGTGGTTTTTACGAGGGCAGACAAGTGCTTCTTGGGAAGCCAGTTCAGCAAAGCCAGAATTGTTTCAGTGCCCCATCTGGGTGCTGGTAATGCCTAGAAGCTCTGTTCTTGGACCGCAACACCCCATTGCCAGGCGCTCCACAAACAATGGGGCTGTATTTCCTCCTGGACATCCACACATGCTTGGACTCTCCCGCAGGCTTTCTGCAGTTTTCATGGTTTCCTGCTGAGCAGCTTCTCATTTTCTTCTGCAACTCCCCCCCCCCCCCAGATAATTACTGCCTATTTTGGTACCTTATCATGAGATGCTTCATAGATGATTAGCCTGGACTTCCTTCCTCCCATCATCAACCTACTCCAATATTGACATTCATTCGCACTAATTAGATAATATCAAAGAGCAGAGGAGCTCTAGGAGGCATTACAATGTCTTGAAGTGCATAATTTGGAGCTGGCAGTAGCAGTGCTGATAAGAACAAGCTATTTCTCTTAATGTCCAACTTTTCTCAAAGAGCAACCTCTTGACAGCCATGAACAAAAATGGAAAAAGGACAGACCCCTGCAGGCTCTGAGGCAACTTTATTTCAGTTGGCCCTCCATTTACTGGACCTAAACAGTCTGATTGCAACAGACACTGTTAAATAACCTCTATCTCCACATTTGTATGGTATTTTCCATATATACTTGGAAAGAAAAATGATTACTTCAAAAAGAAATTTTACAGTTTTAGGCAAAGAACCTCAAGGCTGTTATTTGTCTGAAGCAAGAAAAAGATGCAGGCAGGTAAATTTTACAGGCACTGCATCGCAAATACCCATTATTGCAACACCTAGACTATTGATTGAGACAACTTCCTTACTTCCCTGAAAGCTTCAGTTGGCACACCAAGAATAAAACGGAAAGCAGATGCAGGGGACCCAGTTACTATTTTATTCCATATGGGCTAGCTGCTGGTGACATTTAGTGACTTCTATTCCCAAATAACACTGGTAGGTTATTTATATTTACTATATGTTCAAAGCACTTGAAACTTGTAAACACTAATACAAAACTACTGATTCCATTAGCAGACTGTACAGCTGAATTTGCTTTAGCCATTATAATATGCCATACTGCTTCTCAAAAATTTCTTGCCAGGAATACCTGCTACAATATTCCCGATTCCTACAATATTCCTGACTTCTTGGAATGGGGGAAGTGTGCTGGGTGATCTCTGCCAGAAGACTCATATCTTGTATTTCTATTCTGTGAGGCAAGATTCCTCCATCTTGAATTTATTAATTTCCATGATTAAAATGATACAAAAATTTAAGTTTTGAAAAACTGAAAGAGCTGATTAAATGACTTCTAGTGCCGCCTGTGTATCAAGTTTATTTTCTCTCCACCCAGGTAATCTCAGTCTAGACAGCTACAATTGCAGCTGAAACTTTTTTTTCTTTTCTTTTTTTTAAACAGAAAAGCAGCAGAGGGGACTGACAACCACAAGTATGCTACGAAACTCATCTTTTATTAATGAGATATGCAACTCAACTCTCTTGTGGAACCCTAAATAAAACAGYCAGATCCTCAATAGGATAATAATAATAATAAAAAAAGATAAAAAAAGCAACCAATACATTTGATATGCCAACTTATTTAACAGAACCATGGTTTAATCTAGACACCCTGGCCAAAGAAGCAAGAATTAAAGATTTTATCCAAACCAACTCCACCTGTCTAATCTGAAGATAAAAGTTATTTTGCAAGCATGAAAAACAGTAAAGTTTGTAAACGTCAGATTATTATACTACAGCCCCAAATCCCTCGCCAACCTGCTAACAAATTTGTAATGACTGGTGCCCAATGAGCACTCCCGTACAGATTCTCAAGAAATTAGGTGTTGCTTTTCTTGTTTGGGAAAKGTCTCAGGAAGCTGTCATTGTGGGCATGGAGGCCTGTAATTGCATATTCTTGGGGAAAACCTGTAACAACTTCACTAGAACCATGCAAGCTCAAGGAGCGCATGTGGCTACAGTATCCTTTCTGAACAAGTCCATCTTGTCAACATAATGCAGAATTAACATTCCAGAACGCACAGAGATATTTCTCTTATCAGAAACTGCATAGATCCATGGTGAAAAGAACTTCAAACACATTTCTCCCCCCGCCCTCCACTCATAGAAGGACATAAGACTGAAAACAAGCAGATTTACATTTACAGTTAACGTGAAAAATGTTTATTTGTGAAATACATCTTTTATCGTTTCAAAGTTAAAAAAAATACTCCCACAAAGAAACAAGCCATTTTAAACTCAGCATGCAACCCCAGCTACACATAGCTTCCTATCTACCAGCAGGTCATGTTCCCATGACCTAGCACTTTATCCACTCTGAAGCACAGYAACTATTGTTCTAAGTGAAGAACAGCAAATTCTAGTTAGAAACGCTTTGTAGAAGAGTGATATTGTCCCCTTTTAACATGATCCGACCTGCAACACAGAGAAAGGAAAAGGGGGATTAGAAAGATCCCAGGGTCTGAGGATAACCTCATGTTTTCAAATAACATTTCACAAAGGCAAAGATGCTTGCAAGAAGATGCCCACRTGATAACCGACAAGTTTTTTTTCAGACTACGGTCACACACAGTCTCTTCCCTGATGGCCACACCACAGGATTACAAGCCTGGCAGCACATGGCCCACGTTTCACACTACAGCGTATCAGACGCAATCTCCATTCTAGTGCTCTGCGCCCCAGCAGCACCATGCCCCCGCTAAGAGCCTGAGCACATCACTTGTCACAGACCATCGCTCATCTTCATCAGCAGACGGTAAATACTAAATACCACCACTTAGGTGGCTCCTTGCTTTGACTCAGAGGTGGCACAGCAAGCGTAAGGAAAAATCAGTCTCCGGCACTGATTGATTCTCCTGTGCATCCAACAAAACCACCAGATCAACAAACAGCAGGAACAAAGATCTAGCCAATATCCTTTCATTATACTTCAAGATCAACAGTCTTCACATGTTTTGCGTTTTAAAGTGCTGCCATTTGGAAGGCTCAAATAACCACATTTCAGACCATATATCATTTAGATTATGCAGACATACCCAACTGTTTCCTTGATTTCGTTTTTGAGTGAATCTCCTCTGCGTCGTCCAGCACCAAGTTCATATATTCATCAAAGCCCTAAAGAAAAACAACAAAAGCAGTTAGCAAACTAAGTCCTCTGCTCTTAACTTCAGCAACAGTGATATGAACTATCATTAACTATGCTGACATAGGCTGGGCAATTAAGACTACTCATTGGAGGGATAAGGAGTGCTTTTTTACTCTGCTGTGTTTTTCTTGACAGAAAGAAACAGAATGGGTGAATCTGAAGAAACAAATAAAAGAAACAATAAGGGCACATCCTGATACTCACAATGATGCAGCCTTCTATCCGCATGTTCACTTGCTCATAGAGCCACACCTGGATCCTGGATCTCTGCAAAATGATAGGGGAAAAGAGCAAAATATGAATATAAACATCCCAAACAATTTTGCTCCTCTCTCCTGTRCACTAAGAACTCAACTGGACCCCCACTACTAACAGCCACTGCAGTTCCATAACATTTAAAGGACAAACTCTCAAATTTGGTTTCAGTTGTGTCCTCAGACATCTTTTAAGGTGTTTTTCTCAATGATTTGAAGAAGTCATGGATGCACGCGTATTAGTATATATTTTAAAACAGACACAAAAGAACGCCCCTGCACGTGTGATTCAAAGATCAGACTCCCATTACGGAGATAATTTGTTAAATGTAGAAAATAAACTCTGAACTCAGAACTAGCTGTTCTGCACCCGAACGACAGGAAGCTCGTCCGCTAACAGGAACCGGCTTTAAAAACCAAGGTGGAAATAAAAAACCCACCAGCCAAACCTGCTGCCGTGCCCGAGGCGCACAGCCGCTTTGTGGCACTCCCCCGACAGAGYGGGCGCGGCGCAGCGCCGCGGAGCGGCGGGCAGTGCGGGACTCGGCAGCAGCTCCAGGCCCTCCCCGGGACCGGGAGCCCCCCCAACCCCCGGCCCGGCCCGGCCCGGCCCGTTCGCGGTACTCACGTTTTGCAGGTAGCGGAAGATGAGGTTCTGGAGCGGAGCGTTAAGGGCAGCACCACGGCACGGAGCCCGGCAGCGACACGCCGCCGCCCCGCGGGCCTCGCAGCCCGCCCCGACGCCCCGGCCCGC
>NW_020450705.1:3672628-3731707 GCF_003343035.1 Apteryx rowi
CAGACAGACCACGGGCCACCAGCTTTCCTACGCCAGGTTTATTTAAAAACACCTGTRACTGCCATCACGTAGAACAGTTCAACTAATGGTGAACGTGAAGGAGCTGGACTACATTTAATACAATACCTTAAATAGAATACAAATATAAAATGAAAGAATAAAATATTTACAGAAAAAATGGCATACACAAAATCCTGTCTCCATGGACAGAGCCTCTCGCCGCAGAGGCAGTGAAGGCTGACAACAGAAGAGAATATTCTGCTTAAACAACAGCAGGGAGAGAAAAAGCAAAGGGGAAGTCTTCCACACCACAGTCTCTCACGTGTGCTTCTCTCCTTCTCAAAGTCGCTTCTGTCTGTGCACAAGCAGCCGGAGCTGGCAGAAGTTGCATCATGAAAAAGTCCTTCAGCAGGATAAAGGGTCAGCGCTGTCCTGCCCCCCTTGTAGGAAGTTGCCAACTTGGTCACCCTTCTGGAACCAGAACAGCAGTTTCTTCAGAAGGGGCTTTTCTAATTTTGGTTCAAACTTTTCTTCTAGGAACTAAGACATCACAGTGGATTATCAAAGCACACAAGTGTTTTCTTCCAAAGAGAAAAATATTTACAATAAACTAAACAACTCATTTTCCTCTGCCAGCAGCAAATGCCTGAGGGCCCCTACAGCTTCACAAATCATAACAGGAAGAGACTAAAGTTCTTCAGAAATTTAAGAAAATAATTAAAAAATATATCTGCTAGGGAAAATGATCACTGGTGGCAGGGTACACAATACACCCCAGTCTCAGCTATTTTCTGCAGGGTCACAATTTCAGACTGCACATACAGATGGCCAGTAACCTCCAGTCCTGACTGCAACGCGTACTTCTACATGGAGCTCAAGCCTCAGTGGTGGGGTGGGGGTATAGGGGAGATGAGAGGAAAGGATCCTCAGGACATGCCTAAAAAGGAGAGCACAGTCAGTCCTGCAGCAGTACCAAGTCCCAAGATTGCTTGCCTGGGCACCAGCCTCCTGTTGGTTCAATGCCAACAAATGACCACACGATCAGACAGATGCCACATGGCCAACAGGAGTTCAAATAAAGCTGACGGTCAGGGTTTTAATGTTAGTCCTAGCAGCTGTCACTTCCCAGCAGAAGAGCCAGCAGCTCAGGGGAGTGATTCTTGGAACCAAGAGGCACTTAAACCAATTCTTTATTTACTGATTTACTGCAGACTACAAGAAGAATCCTGACTTCTCACCCCAGAATCCTATTCACATCAGCAAAAAGCACCAAAACCCCCAAGCTTTGATACAGTACAATAAAAAGGGAGGGGGGTATTCTAGCTGTACTGTATAGCTGCTGCTTTTCACACCGATACTGTATTATCCCTGATAATTGAAGAGAAGTAAGGCTGGATGGACTGACTCCAACCACCACCCTTGGCAGCATGTTTGGTCCAAAATGCCAGAAGTAATTATTCTGCTCCTTCCCACCCCTTCATTTTCATTAATTTGCCCTAAAAGAGTAAAGTCAAAATGATAGCATACATAAATAAAAATCAAGAGTTGACATAGTAACTCCAGGCTTTAGTATCAACTGTCCAAGAAATAAGAATGCAAAAACCTTGAAATACACCCAACACTGTTTTGCCAAGGGGGGGAGGGGGGCAGGGCAGGGAAAGAAGCTTTAAGTTTAAGCCTTCAGAGCATCACTGACTCAGTAGATCAATTCACAACCACCACAGCTGGTAGATGGGCATCTTCCTGGTCCAAAATAACGAAGTGCTTTTTCCTCTTAATATTGAAACGTAGCCACCAATAGTAACAGAATGGATGCGCAGGACTTGAACTCTGACCAGCAGGGAAATTTAGGACAACTGAGTGCAGATATTGCCAATTTCTACCAGTTCAGCTGTGCTTTAAGACTCATTGCAAAGCCTCAGCTAGAAAAAGGATCATGTCAGGGTATCCAACAAAATATACAGTTTTAATTTTTTTTTTTGAGAACAGAAGAATATGCAGTTCAGCTGTCAATCATTTCAGAAAGTTCAAGTAGGAGGTCATCCTCATCTTTCCCCGGGTCCAGATCAATTTCTGCTTCCAGTTTGCCTCCTGAGATTTCCCAAATAAGCTTCTCAAAGTCATCTTCTACAGATAAAGGTGCTTTCCCAGCCCCTGTGGAGCTTAACCGGCGTGTCTTTACCACTGCTTGTGAAGAAGTTGAGCTCGAGACCTCTGACTGTGCCACAGAATCTGCCTGGCTTACAATATGCAGTTCAGCACTTGGGAGAACAAGAAAGAGAACAATCAGTACGTGACATTCCTTAACTGGAGATGCATTTTCTGCCAACTAGCTCTTAAAAATGCAGTTAATCCCTCCTACACTTTACACAGGGATTATTTAGATTCCCATACGCTAATATTAGCAGATACATTTTCAGTTTGGGGATTTATCTGTGAAAACAGAGCAGCTGGAGATCTGGCAAACACAGTTCAATATTTGTAGCCAGAGACACTTTGCCACATTTACTAATTTGACTGTTAAGAGGTCAAGGACTCAACCTCTGCAAGTATCTGTTTACCATATTAGTCATTCTTCCTATGACATGCTCTGCAGACTTTGCTCCCAAATACAGGAAGTTGATCCTCATCTACCACCTCTCTCTGCTCTTCCAACAGTCTTGCCAAGGTATATGTTTGGTTCTAGAGAATGCCATCGCAACAAAAGGCATAGGAGAATACTTGTCATTTACGGTTTCACAAGAAACTAGAAGAAAGAGGTCTTCCTCCAWCCCGACCCATCTCCAACTTCACCCCATCTTCATTCAAGTCTTCAGATAACCCAAGAAGTCACTGTCAACTTGCAGCATTTTAAGAGAATTATCTAMATAAGAATTCCTGCTCGCTGCTGGAAAATTCACTCATACAATTTGTCCTAGMAGAGTCCTTTTTTTGATTTTGGCATTAATCATCTCAAAACTCTAATTTTTCCACAYGTGAAGGAACATATTTTTCAAGTGAAAGCCACAGTGACCAAGAAAAAGAACAAGTTTTGGTTGTCACCTGTCTTTGGGTTTTTCTCTTTCAGGTACGGTGACCAGGCTATCCTCTGGCAGGGCTGGAACAACAGCCTGCAAAGAAGCAAGACAGTATTTATGACACACAAGTAAACGATTTCTTAGTAGATGCTTCTTCCACACTGCTTCTCCTCTGGCATTGCTGAGTCTTAACCAAAATCCAGTACCAGGGCTTTCATGAGGAAAGTTAATATTAATTTCAAGCTTACAAACAACCTCATATTTTTTAAGAACGCAGCATTAATGGAAAATGACACATAGAAATCATAGAAGAATATTATGAAAACAGTCATTCATCTAATAAAAAGTAGAAAGGCACAACAATCATCCTGTAGACCATTACTGGACTTAAGAGGGAACAAAAGACTTATAGAACACCTCTGTTTTCCATCATTTGTCCAAGAGGAGGGTGAAACTGAAGTATAAATTTTACTAGGGACCAGCAACCATCTCAGCCAGTGTCCTTACCACAGTTGCTTTTTTAGTTGGAGGCTCCTTCATGTCACCACCAGTGCTGCTCAATGGTTTCACAGCTGCCACAGCAGAGGGATGACTCTCAGCTGCCTTACGTTTCAGCGCCTGCTTCGTAGGGGAGGTGGCTTTCCCATCCGATGGCTTCACATTCACCTTCAATTTGGCTAGAACAAAAGGAAAAAAGAGAACTGATACAGTCTTGCTCCGTCACAAGATATATCCAGATTCTTTTAGCATTCCCATAATCCTTCCTCAGATCATTAAAATATATTTGGTCAGCAGAATTGCACTGCCATTTTCCAGACTCTCAGCAACATTTTACATATAGAGAACTCTGTTTACTAACAACCCATATAAAGGGGCAAAGAAACTTAACAGCAACACTAAGTAATAGACCAGGACAAGGAAAACCCAAACACAGAGCAATCTTAAGTGAAAGCAATACTTTTCTAAAGCACTGTATGGAGTCTAAGAAAATTCACAAATAGGAACAATTTCTGTATTTAAAAGTCTTGATTTCTCTAGAAAAAGGAAAAGTAGTGACTACAGTAAGACATAAGAGATTGTGTGATTGCCATATAAGCTCCCTCTCTCTTGCACTCATGACCCACAGAATTATTAAGCTATTTTACAGTGTGTCTCAGTCTGATCTGCATTATCATTTTCTAGTCTCCCATTGCTGATCTAAGGCCAGGCTGGCAGGAATGGAATTGAACTAAAAAATGAAATCCATGTTTCATTTCGTAGCACTTTAAGTGGTAATATGTACCCAGCCACAATTACAGCACAAAACCTGTCATTTTCTGCCTTTCTTTCGAGAGACGGCCCAAAATAATTYTGTTATCTTCTAGTCCACACTTACTTTTAGCTTTCCGTTCCAGAGATTGAGCTGCCTGTTTCCCTGGTGGTACAGCAGCATCCTTTCCTGGGCTATCAACCCCATCTTCCTGAGATTTCACCAATAACCTCTTTGCAAACTGACAATTTGGCCCTGACACCACAGTGGATTCAGGACTCCCAGATGCTGGGGTTTTGATTGCTTTTTCCACAGTAGATGGCACAGCAGCTGCTTCCTTCTGAAGCTTCTCCTCTTGGTGTTGTTTCAGTTGCCGCTTCTCCCTGATTATCTCTTCAAGGCTCTTCACCTGAACTTTAGAATTAGTTGCACTCTGATCAGAGGGCTAGGAAAAAAAAAAAAAGAAAAAAAGAGGAGGAGCAATTAGACAAAAATCTATGGAGATTTCATTAAGAAAATCTGATTGGCAGTCCCTCTGCAAAAGGCTCCATGCKGAACAGAGTACATTAGTATAATTCAGATCATTGACGTTTTTTCCATAAAACTTAGCCTATGACAAGACCCATTTTTGCTATGGAACTGTTTCATATGTCTGCAACTCCCAGCATGGCAAGCTTCTTCAATACAGCAAAAGACTGGCTGTAATCTATTCCACTCTTGTTAAGCGACAGTCATGCAAACTCCTAATACAGCACTCACTGACAAACTGATTACCTCTAACACAAAGCTTTATCTTTTTCTATTAAAATAATGATCTAAGGACTTTAAAAAACCCTTTGAGTCTGACAGACTAAGTCACTGAGAACAAAAACATTTGCTCCCCATTAACCTAGTAGATTAAATCTTGTGCTAATAGGGTTTCTTATTCAAACCTTAATTCAAACCTAACCAAACATTAATTCAAAGTCTGAGGATAACAATGTTGTCCAGAAATGCTATTGGAAGCGACAGGATTTAGACTTCATTGAAGCACTTACCAAACRGGGAAAGGTAGGAACACACTCAAGCTAGGGACGCATAGCAAGTTACAGACCAACAGGACAGGACAAAACTTACCAGGAGTTGTATGAATACATACATATATATTACACACATATATACACATACATAGATATGTATTCACAAAAGACCAACCTCTGAAGGTGCAGGGACAGCTTTGGGAGAAGGCTTGCTCACTTCCACTATCTTCTTCTCTTCTCTTCCAGGTGCTTTAAAACAAACAAAAATCATTTTCAAAAGCAGAAATAAAGAAAGCTGGTTACTTTTCTTTCCCTGATGTGTTAATTTTCTCATGTCTAATAATGAGATTGAGGGAAAGGCTACAGCAGCACACATTCAACGAAGGCAGCAATTGAACTTCCTTTCCCTCGATCGCACAGCCTCTTTTTACAAAGCTTACAAGATCTTAATGATGAGATCTTTAATGCTCTGTCATTTTTGACAGAAACTGGCCCTCAAATCAAGAAGTTTATATACTCTTCACAAACACAGATATATCACTAACTAGGCTAAACAACACAGATATACCCAAGAGGAAAGTAAACTTGGATTCAACACGGGGAAGGTCCCATACCACAAAGAGATAGCAGAAAACCAGAAAAGAGAAATTAGGCTACAGAGCCTCTCAGTGAATGAATTTTCCAGTGGAAAATATAGTAAACCATCATGTAATTAATGGCTACTCTGAATGCGTGTGAAGGAAGCAAATAGGGCTGCACATTCTGGCGCTTGTTTGCCTTTCCACTTTGTAGCGTTTAACTCTTTTAACCTCTAACGTACATGCAAGAAAAAAGCAAAYTGAATCCTGAATAAACTGAATTTGCTTGACAGGGGAAGCACCTCATCAGGGCAAGTGCTGAAGCATTTTATTACCTATTAGCTTTGTGATCCGTAACAATCTCCTCCCTGCYGGGGCAGGTTCAGGTTGGGCTGGTGGAGCTGGAACGTTTTCTCCACTCTGCTGCATCCGCAGAGCTTTCTCCTGCTTGATTTCTTCCAAGGTTTTAATACGCACCTCTCCTCCTGGCTTGGCTTTACCTGTCGGCTCTTCTAGCTGCACTTTGCTAGGCACAGATGGAGCTAGTACGCTCTGCTTCTTGGGATCACCCTCAACCTTTGCCTTGATAGGTAACTCTTCTGCTTTTTGTTTCTCTTCTTCCAATCGCTTGTGTTTTTTTTCAGCTAGGGCCTCTGAGAAAGTTTTGATGCGAACTGCAGGGGAAGGTCTTGCCCCTGGGCTGGGATCTTCTGTTCTACAAGGCCCGTCAGTCTGTGGTTTAGCTTGAGGTTCTCCTCGTCTCTGATTAGCTTTCTCAAGACGGATTTCCTCCAGAGTTTTTACATGGATCTCTCCTGTTGGCTTGGCAGCTTTCTCTGTCGTCGTCATCATCATCATGGGAGAGAGAGAGAGAGAGAGAGAGAGAGAGAAACACCCACACTTAAGAGAGTTCAACAACACTGAGTCTCCAAAATTTGTCACAGTACTAAGGCAAGTTAATCATCTTGAGTGATTCCAGCAAACACATCTCACAGCAGTACCATACTCTGCATAAGGGCTTAAAGGAAAAGCAGAATGTTAAGACCCTTGTTGCATTTTGAAGACCAATGCTATCCAGAGTCATCTGCCACAAAAAAACAAACAAAAAAACCAAACCCACTAGTCTATTCCAGTTTGTTACTGTTGCCAAACTGTGTCTCTCCCTTAGCATCTCTAATTCTTGCACTTRGCAGTGATTCTGTTCCACTTGGGCCTAAGTATACTTCAGCTGCTCATGGTTCAGAGCAGGAGCATGAAACCTTGACGAGGCCCAAGTGGAAAAGAAACACTCATCAAGAACCAGACCTCTGACAGTAGCCAGCAGAAGAGCTTTAATGTTCAAGYAAGAGGCATCAGGTGTTTTTTAAAACTAACTTTTAAGTCTGTGTGGAAGTAGTATAGGTTCATGGAAAGGGAAGGCAAATTTAACATCCAGTTATTACCTGTCTCTGTACTGGTCTGTTCAGAAGGCAATCCAAGCCTCTCCTTCAGAGACCTGGGGACTTGAACTGCAAGAGAGAACAGACAAAATTAGGCAGGCTGCATAAATCTCAGCTTTGTGCTTACATTTCAAAAGCAGACAGGAGATCACTTCACTGGGATTCAAAGTGACCTCAAGGCTTCAACCAACATGCAAAGAGAACCGGAAGAGGTAAGGACAAACAGAAAGCCTAAACTGAAGATCTGTGTATCAAAATCAGGTATCTGTTTAATAGCTGTACCTCTCTTTGGTGCTTTGTCAGCATTTTCCAGACTCTCTATCTTCTTCCCCAGCCTTTCAGCAAGGTTGCGCTTCAGTGGAAGGCCACTTTCCTCAGCTTCAGACAGAGAGAAAACAGGAAATACTTTAAGAACATTTCTCCGAAGGAAGATTTTAGAACAGTCAGCAAGAAACTTTAATTTTTCCAGATATATTTTCTTGTATTTGTCTTCCACTTGCTAATGCAATTTGCCATTTCTACAATCAAATCACATCTCTGCCAGAATGTATTTTCTTCTCTCTCACCTCAGAAATACCCTTGAATCTAGGTGAAAGCATCCGAACAGCAGCTCACAAAAAGTTCTTACCTATGGAGGTTTTCYGTTTTCCCAGTCTCTCTGCAAGACTCAGTCGAATTACAGGCTCCTCCCCTAAAACAGCAAAGCATAGTCTCTTTAGTTCACAAAAACTAGTGGCTAGTAAAAGCGTTACCTGCTAGCCTCCATGTATACACCTATTATGAACCCCCCTCCCCCAAGTATTACAAGAATGCTATGTCTCAAAAGATTACACTATTTTGAGAGTCAAAACATACAAACTAATATTTCAACTGTAAAAAGCACTTAGAAAAAAAATACTAATAGTCTGAGTCCTTGTTTCAACTTCCTGCTAAGATGGCGACTAATGAACCTGAGTTTGCATGAAAGCTATACTTTGGGCAGGACAGAAGGTTACACRCAGTGTCATAAGCAAGCAAAATACTAGGTACAAACTTTCAGAAACCTATTCCTTCCTAAGGTGAATGGCTACAAGTAAAAGTAGTTCTACACATTGTTGCCTTTAAAAGGAATTCACACAGATCTGAAAACTTCATTACACAAACTCTTATCATACTACTGTCCACAAATGCCACTGCTGTCCTCTTTAATGCTTCAAAAATTAGCTTCTTGTATAACACTATCTTCTATAGCTCTTTCCACTCATTACTCACCTGCTTTTCAGCTATCCCCTATTTGCATACTGACATTTGTTTTGCCTTTACCCTCTCTTTCTCTGCTGCATTTAATCCAAATACTAATTCTGACACATGCTGTCAACACTTTAGCTCACATACAAGTCCCACTGGACTTCAGGAACACAAAAGTCAGGGTAAGCACATGTTCAAGGGTCTGTAGGATGGTGATCATATGTGATTAGCTATGGCTTAATGTCAGGTTGATAAAAAACACTTCTTGATCTCCTATTGCAACAGGACAAACTATTATTCCTGTGATCTTTTTAACAGAAAAAGGCAGCACCAGCAGACTAACATGACTGAATCATACTTAACCTTTAGCTTTAGGAACCACTGAAATGGAAACAATAGTATTTCTTATTACCTTGCTTTGTAGATAGTGTCACGGTTCTGACTACTGTCCGTACATTTTCCTTTTCTGGCACAGGAATAGTCTGAGATTGGAGCGGATGAACAGAAACTCCTGAAGGACCTTCTGATTAGAGCAAGCAAAAGATAAGAATGTTTAGTGGGRGAGGAAAGAAAAACACCAAAGAACTATCATAAAGACCAAAAGATATTAAATATTCATTACTGCCTAACACAGAATGACCAGTGCATGGAAATAAGATAGGTTGAGCAATCTGCCTCTGATCTGCAGTTGAAATTCCAGGTTCAAGAAAACAGGTTTTATGTCAGCGGAGCTTGAGGCCCCCAGCTAAAGGAACATGGAAGTCTGCCCCCCAAGCAGCTCCCAGTCAAAATCAGCTGTGGATCTCTACCTATTTGCACAAAAGAAATTTTCTTTCTTTTGCAAATAATTGTATTCACCAATTYATAGCCAGCTATTCAGATATTATCAGAAGGGGAAAAAAAAAAGATGACGACAAACATGAACAAAAAGCAGAAGTGTTAGTAAGAAAGGGAGGATATTAACTCACCACCTTGTTTTTTTGATCTTTCCTTCAGTTTCTTCAATTTAATTTCTTCAAGTGTTTTTATCCCGAAATTCAACTTCTCATCTGAAAACACAAAACAGTTAATGGAACTGAGGCTTAAAGGCACATGTTGAGAAGCACAGATCCTCAGGCTTTTTAGTACTCAGCAATTTTCCAGAGTACCTAGAATAAACCCTGTACCCCATCCCCCAAGAGTAAGAGAGCCACAGAATCGAAGATGTTTCAGTAAGTGATTGGCCCCTTTCTTCTCCCCTCTTCCCAYCCTTTAGAGTAAAACCTATAGTTTTAAGTATTATTTTCATCCATCTACAAGATATTAGTTTCCTCTATCATTACATATGAATTTCCACAATGATTGAAAAGACATTTGCAGGCATTAAAACTCCACTCTTTGGCCCCATTTTGTTCTACAAAGGTGAACAAAGAGTTTACCTTTCCGAGCCAAGGGACACATAAGGTATCAGGTAGGAATGAGATCRTGGAAATAACTGAGTGCCTTCACCACCCCCATGTACTATTGTATTTTTATAATGTATTGCTTTTGAGTTAATTGTCAAATTCTCCTTCAGCTGCCATAAGATGCTACATACACAAACACAAGATTTTTTTCCCCTACAAGAAAGGTTTCCTTGCTGTTTTCTCAAAGAAAAATAGCTCCAATAGCATGCCTACATAATATTCCATTTGTCTTAGAAAAACAGACTTGGAAGGCGAGTGGGATAAAGGGGTAAGCCAGGAAGTAAATCTGAGTTATATCAGTGCACATAAGGCAAACTGGTTTGAGAGCCTGTAGCAAAAGACCCAGGCCTCTGGCTATTCTTATGCTCTTGAATGTTATTCCTACAATCTTAAGACTTCAGTTTCCTGAGCGCAGATTACCTTTAGTACAATTAGTTTTGGTATCTTGAAATCACAATGGCATTTCTGTTTGAAAGTCTCCTGACACTGCTCAACTTCCAGCCTGACAAGAGCTAATATGCTTTTTCAGACTGCTGAGAAGCTACCACTAGCTCCATGACCTCCATGCAAGATTAACCAATTCTTCCAAGGCTTTTGTCAGACAGTACAGCCCACAGGAAATACTGCTCATCATATTTAAAAAAAGGCCCATCCCTGGATTTATCCTACTACAGGTGTTAGAATACCTTGTTTTGTATTAGCATTGGATTTCCTAGTGGAAATTATCCGCAATCCATTAGGGGTTTCTGTAGCTGGTTGCTGGACAGGTGTTTTAGTTTCCTCTCCTTCTTCAGAAAGCTGATCTAAAGGGAAAAAATAAACCTATCCAGTTAAGTAGTAGGGATTAGACAAGAATATCAGCTAGTCTACATTTATGTAGCTCATACATTGACATTTCAGTCCATGGTTCATATTCTGTTCATATTTTTAGATTTTTCTAAAAAAAGAAGGAAAAAAAAAAAAAACAGCCACAGTGTCTTGATGAACTCAAAAATATCAAGGACTTCTGGCACTYGCCTGTAGTTTCAACCACTAAATAATCTGTTATTGTAGACTGGACAAGATTCTTCAGACAAATCAGGGAGGGGGTTTCCCTCTTCTGAAGGGCAGCAYCACACAACAGACCAGCTGAAACAAGAGCATTTCTGAGCTTTCCTCCCATATTATGGGTTCTGGACACAGACTGACAACCATGGACCACCAGTGGTCTTACCAGACTGGCTGCCTAAAAAATAGTCAGTTTTCAGATACTACATGATTTACAGATTCGTTTATGGCACAAATGCCTTAAAGAACTCAAGTATGCTCACCATCATCATCTTCATCATCATCTGCAGCATTGATTACAACTGGAGGATGTGTAGGACTTGGGACGTTTTCAGAGTTCTCCACTTTCATTACCCCCCTCAGCTGYGGAGAGGGATTTGACTGGACAGAAAGCTTATTCTGTTGCAGAGATATCTGAGCCGCTTTCATGTCTTCTTCTCCAGACTCAGGTGGAGCTGGCAGCGTAGCTAGAGGAAGAGTAGAATCATCTGTAATTTGGCCATTTAAAACTTTGACCCAATGTTGCACTCACTGCATAAAAATGGCAGGTGAGGGAAGACATTTACCTATCTGGCAACTGAATTTACACTCTCCTATTCCCCGGTCTGTCACTGGTTATACTATGAACAATGGCTTCACTTCACACACAAAACTCACCTTCTTACCAGCCAGTAAAAGACTACGTGAGAGGAAAGCAACCTGAAAGGCAATGATCACTCACGGCACAGAGAAGCTGAGCATGAGAGGAGGAAAAAAATAAAAATAAATAAATCCCAGGAGTACACTCAGTTTAGATGAGAGGCTACCACTGCGGACTTTTTCCTGCACTTATAAACAAACAGCTGCTTAATGTCTTCTACAGTACTGTACCCAATTATAAGCAATATTGAAAGTTAAATACTTAAACAGGAAAGAGACCTAAAAAAACCCTCACTTTTGCTTGGCGGTAAGAAGAGTCCATCAACGTAACGTCCCTTGGTGTGATGAAAAGCACAGTTGGATTTCTGACAGCCAACTGGCTGATTCTCCCAATAGCAAGGAATCTCACTGCGTTTTTTCTGAAGACAGAAAGAAATAAAACCTCAGAGTAACACTCATCTGCAAAAAGCTGCATAGTTCCAAATTATGTCAGAGAGGACTATCATAATGCAACATTGAGGCATCATATCAAAGGTCAGTTCATCACTAAAATAAAGTATTTCAGGGCATATATATAARTGTTGCATAAACTGTAACGATTACATATATTTCTTATCATTCAATTTGAGAAGACAGGCACACTCACACATCAACTCAAGGTGCGTTAAACTAGTACACTTTGCCAAACACTAGGATTATTAAGGGGGAAGAAAAAAATGTCTTAAGTAATGCAGGTTAAATTTACCTGAGCTTATATTTTAGAGCTTCAGCTCTTCCCCATCTTTTTCCCCACCTTCTAGTACCCCAAGAGAAACAAAGTGGCCAGAACAACATTATCTGAAGGAATCCAGGACAGAAGGGGCCTGACAGACCAATATCTAGCCTAGCTCTCAGAGGCAGCTTTAAGTAGTTTGATCAAAGTGGCTACTCTTGCATCTGTTGAGAAAACAATCTTAGCATCTAATACAAAATTTTCACCCTGATATATCTAAAACATTAATCCCTCCCCCAATTTCCTCCCATCCCACTTGTGGTGGTGCAGGCCAGTTTCACTTTAAAGCAAATACATCTATCCTATACTTACAGCAACAAAAAATGCTTTTACTGATTTATTTTGAAAATACATCTTTAGGCAAACACTCACATCAATTTCCATGTGTCTGAATCTGCAGATATTCCTGAAACACCGACCCTCCTGCCAGAGTGTGCAGACTGTTTCATTCCCCAGAGCAGCTTCACAGTGGCGGAAGGGACAGCTGTCTCCCTGTAACCAAAAGGAAATGAACAATAAAGAAAACAAAATAGCACAGCCTGAAAAAATGTTCATGCTATTAGGACAGGTTTTTAGAACTCAAAGTAGAATCTAGATTAAATTACCAGAGATCAGTACGTCTCCCTCTAGACTCCCCCCTGCCCAAACTAAAAATTATTAAAAAAAATTTAAAATAATAAAAAAAACCCAACACCCAGTCATACCTTGTTACACGTGGAATAGAAATAGAAATAGCAATCATCTCCCTGGTTAGACATGCTGAACAAATTCCTAGAAGAAGCTCAGGTTATCAGTGTTGTCTCTCCACAGGGACTTTCTCCACTCTTGACAAGAGCTGGCTTCACTCTTTCTTGGGCTGAAAGTCTTCTACAGGCTTGATCAGTGAAATCTTCTTTTAAAAGTAACCCTGAAGAAAACATCAACAAGTGATTAAAAATCCAATTAATAAAGTAATAAGCATTTTTCCAGCTTTCTTAAGCTAATTCTTCTGCTGGTTGAATTAGTCTCAGGAGGGGTGCAATGTCTTGAAATTAGTTGGTTACAAAATTATCCTAGTACTAAAACAAATTTCTGTAAAATTGCATGAATTTGTCATAAAGTGTTCTCTTCTACATCCTTAGCAATATTYATATGCCTCAGAGCACAGAAAAAACTGCTGCATGTAGCTCTAATCACAATACTAGAGCTACTTCTTAAAAAAGCGATCCTACAGTTGAGTTATCAGTCAGTGATTAACCATGGGTACTAAATGATTTCTACAAAATGCAATTTGACATATAAAACATTATTTTCCAATCGCCATGGTTCTTCAAGTTCACATACCTGGACAATCTCAGCAAAGGCACTGATCTTCAAAGACTTCCAGTTAACTTCTCCTGTAGGCCGAACCAACACTGAATCCGTGAATTAATAATAAAGGGGTRGAAAGAATTTTCCTCCTCACATTGCCAAGGGAACCTCTCATCCACAATTCAAACATAGGATGTGCTTTTAAACATCTTACAACTAATGGAGGAAGCAAGTCCATTTGAATACTCTGTCAGACTGGAGACAGCCAGGGTTAGTTAGCTCTTCAAAAAAAAAAAAAAACCCAGTTCATTTAAAGATGAACTTGTGATTCAAAGTGGCTGCAAAAATGAAGATCCATCTTCCACAGCCGGACAATTTATATATACATATTTTTTTTTTAATTTAAAATTCAGTAAGTTCCAATTTCTGGTCTTCAAGATTTCTTCACCTATTAAGAAAACACAAAAACCTTCCCCCATCTTTATTACCTGTATAGCAAAAACATACTTGTGTGTATAAATACACAAATATGTATATACATATACACATCTGTGTTTATACACACGCCAACAGTGAGTGATAATAAAATCAGCAAGAGTGATAACAAAAATTAGACATTTTGGCTATTGGCCACGTAGGGTGCAAAAAAAGTGTCTCATTTTGAGGGAACTGGCAAAAACGAAAGTGCTACATTATATTCTGATGAATATGCCTTCAAGGCTGAGACTTTATAACATGAGTGATTTTGGGGCCAGCACACAAATATGCATACTTATGTACATGCATACAGTATAAACATATCTATACACACAAGCGTGCACAGTATATGTTGTATGATATCCATATAGTCAAGAACAAKACTTTTAGCCCTGATCAGACACGTAGAGTTGCAATCAATTAAGAGCAGGAAGACAGCAGATCAAGGATACAGCAAGCTTGGAGAGGCAGGGAAATGCTCACTTTGGAAGTGGCATGGCTGCATGATACCACGAATTTTGAATTATTTGGATTTTTGAATATACATATAATTTTACATGAGAGCAAATACTACAAGTTTGCCATCACATGCTGTTCCCTAATCCATATATCCACCATTATTCATTGCTGCAAGATCATGAAAGGTTTGAAAAGATGGTTTAGGTCCAATTCTTAACAGCCAATGATTTATTTGATGCTGCAAAAGCTGAAACTGATTCCATTTAGCCACAAGCCGTTTTTTTGATGYGAAGTCAGACATTTTGTTTCTTGATTTTTAATACTAAATGCTATAAAACCTGCAACCAGACCAGATAAAAATCAAATTAAAATGATTCTGATCCCTGTCACTAAAATGCTACACATTTCTCTGCTAAATATTTCTGACACTTTTGGACAAAACTGAATGAAATAGTTCTTACAAATTAATAATAAAAGGTTGGAACCTTTTACTCACACAAACACTAGTGAATTTTCCAGGATTTTTTTTTTGGCAGGGAATTTTCCCAAATCTAAAATAAAGAGAGGAAAAGTTGGGTTCTTGTATTAGTTATTGGTTTTGACTGCTTGACAAAGGGAATAAAAACAGAAATAAAGTRCAAGGTTTCTTCCCTTCTTTAGTACTGGTATGACTATTTGCTTCTGACCTTTAGCGCCTTCAAAACCAAACTTTGTGTCATACAAATTCCTGTGCATCTTCTAAAAATTACTGGCACTCTTTTGCATGGAAGTTTGACAAGAAACATTTTGCCAAATGTGTTACCAATATCACTGTTAATTAAATGCAATTTCAAGCATGATTTCTTCAGTTTGCACAAACCAACACTTAAACAGATGGTAATTAAGGACCATTGCTTTGCWGAGCAGAGGTATTCAAATACAAATCAGAAGGAATTCATGGTCTAGAAGGCGGCATTTCTTTTCCTTAGGAAGAGTGAGAGCCACCTGTAAAATGCAGGGTTACTATATCCATCACGATGAGGGGAAAAAAAATAAAAAAGTGCCTACAGATTTAGCTCTTTTGAATGCCCAAGCAGCTCAGCTGCTTAAATTTAACGCATTTTGCTTGTTGCCTTCCAAATTCCTGAATACACTTTGAACGCTGTTCAGAATTTGAATCTGAATAGATCTTGTTTAAGGAATGTGAAGAAAGCAAAACTAAAACAAAACAAAAACTCGCTGCTAAAAATTCCAGAAAAGTCCTYTTTTTTTTTTTTTWAAGAAAAAGATTAACTCAAAAACTTCTTTTTTTCTTTTTAACTGAGGTCAGTTAACTTGGCAATCTGAGTGCTAAGCAGAAATCAACTTAACTAACCCCTGAAAGCCCAAATAAAAATGAGTAACTCTGGTGCACTCAGCAAGTCTCTCAGAAGCTGGTAAGAATTTTAAGGCCTTTTCTTTTTTTTTTTTCCTCCTTCCAGAATTGTAGTAAAGTTTTTCTATTAAGATTGAGCTGCATGTAACATTTTGAATTCATTTTAAGTTTCCAGCTTGGTGACCAGCATTTCTCCTGTATTGAATTTACAGGAGAGCAAAAGGGGAACAACTTTTTTTTTTTTTTTTTTTGCACTCCAACAAATGCACGAAGGAAGGATTATTCAGTACTTATAGCACTGTGCTTATTAACTAGGCATTTACCTACAAGTATTTTTTGGTCATAAAGCACAAACTACTTTGCTTTGACAGTCTCTGTTCCTGGTCTAWTTTTGTGTGCCTTTAATTCATTATAAAACAGTAAACGTGCTTACCACCCCTGTCTATAAGGGCACTACAGGTTGACAGTCAGAAGACAAGGAAGAGCACCAAGAACTGCACGTTCTAATCCCACTTTTCAATCTGCCAGTGTTACCTCAGCTGCAAAATAGAGCCACTGCTGATTCACCCACTTGTTACAGCACTCCAGAGCTGAAAGTGCAACGTGCCCTAGGTGTTAAAAAATTATATAAGAAATAGTGCATATGGTGCCTACRTATACCACACATGTTCAGCACTTCAGATGGTCTGAAGCACAGAACAATCTCTTGCTAATACCTCCTCCCCACTACAAGTGATTTCATCCTCTGTATCAAAGTCTAAAGCTAAGAGTAGAACAGTTGCAATTAATACACTTTAGATTTGTTTTAATGAATTCTAGCTGTTCAATACTATCTAAACCTAGACTGGGCGCATGTTCAGAAACTGGGGAGGGTGGGGAGGGACAGGGGACAACACACCACTTATGACCCACTCAGAGCAAAGACTGCAAGGCTGCCAGCCAAAAACAGCAGCTTGAGTGAACACAGGYCACCGTCTCTGCCTCCTTCACCAGCAAGTCAGGCCTCACCTTTATTGCGACCTACCAGAATTCTACTGTTGCCATAGCCAAGGGGCACAACAGCCTCTTGCTGGCTGGAGCAACTCTGTTTGAAGATGAGCCACTTTAAGGTATCTGAATTAAGACAATCTCCTTTAAGATTAGCAGCAAATCAGTCTGTTCCTGAAAGGTTGACTGGCCTAACACTTCTGTAACTTTCAAAGAGCAACCCTCTACCGAAGCAGACATCTGATCAGACACTCATTCAATACAGATTTCTCTAGAGCTTACCACTTCAAAACCCAGAAAAAGAAATCCTTCAAAACTACCTTTAAAGCAGGGATCTAATAAGGTGGCCAAGGTGAAGTGTTCAGATCTGAGTGCACAACTCAGCAGCAAATTGGTTTCAAGACTAAGACAAATCATCCCCCAGCCCAAGAGCTACAGAAGCACCTTTGATTTGAGTCTTTCCACACACCCTGCAAAGTCAGGAGGAGGAGGCGAACCGAGGACAGCAGCGCTTGAGCAAGACCTGCACTGCATGCACGCAGTTCCAGAGTGGTCTCCATAAACAAATGGCTTAAGAATGTCACACACATGTGATATCAGGGACCTCTGGAATGAGTTGAGAATAGCCCCACCCACCGTCCCAGGAGGAGGCTGCACACAGTAGTTGTGCTCCACCTTCTGCTGCTCTAAAGTTGCTTTAACACATAAAAGGTAGATGTCCACTGAGTGGCTATTTCCTGCTCCAAGAGATCCTGTGGAAGATTGTTTGCATCCTGGAATTCCTCAAGAATTTGATGGGCCTTAGCAGAATGAGCAAAGTGACAGCAAGTCTCTTAAGCAATTGCTAAGATGTTTTCAGTGCTCCTGTGTTCTCAGAGGAAGTCCTAAATCACTAAACCTAAAATATATGTAAAACATGGCACTGACAAAAGTGTCAGGTGTTGTCGCAGTGTTGTCAAAAGCTACAAAGTCAGGGGTGAGGGAATTAGGGAAAAGCCACATACCAATTTGGTAACTCGGTTCTTGTAGGACACTTGCTGCTGTAGAATTTTTAGCAAAGCCAGTTAGAGCAAGCTGCTCGTTTTCTAAAAAGGGACTTCTGCTGCAGCAGTCAGAGGAAGGCAGCTTATCAAAAGACATCCAATAGGCCATYACTGTCAGGTAGTCTGTGGTGGGTTCACAGGTCCACATATCAATTGCTAAACGCATTTTTCTGCATTCTGCTTTCTCCAAAACCTTCCACAATCACTTTTGTGGAAAAGTATGTTCTAGACGGCAACTGATCACTTAGTGCCACAGYCTGTATGAACTTCTGAAAAGCTGGTGTTGAAAAAAAAAAAAAAAAAGCATCTTCAATAATCAATTTTGTAATACCTCCATTTATCTGTCATGTAACTGCATTCTCTGATCTGAGTTTCTTCACAGCAATATGTAGTTGAAAGTCACCTCAAGAATTCATGTGAAATGGTAGAAGAATCCACAAGTGCTTCCTGACCTTCACCGTTACCAACTGCGCTATTAGATTTAGATCCTGGCCAGTGTATAGGGTGCGTGACCTGCAAGTGTCACTGAAGCATGGAAGTGCCAAAGCGAGTCCCTGGCTTGCCTTGACTGACGCAATTTTTACATACATCACAGACATCACAAAGAACCTTTCAGGTATACTGAGCGTCAACAGAGAAGAAGATCCAGGCAGCAGATGTCTTTATCCTGATTTCTGGCATCAAAAYGCTTTTGTCAGTACTGCTTTCATGAAGAAAACTCCTTCTATTTTCTCCAGATGCTCCAGGAACTACTGTTGCTGCAGCTGCAATGGCTGCTGTAATTGCACTGGTCTGACCCACATCTTTGGTAAATCTTTTTGACAGCTCTGATTTACCTGGGTGTAGTTACAGTCCATTCCTGCTTCTCTGAGTTGAAAAAACAGCCCACTGGCTTTTCCACATCATCACTGCAGAAGAGTTGGGAACATGCATCAGACTCCCACTGCTATAACTGCTATCYGGGGAGATGGCTGACGCAGACATGCTAAAGGCATATTTATCCTCTCTTACAGTGCTTCCAGCTGTGACACTTATTTTGTTAGCCATGGTCTGATGTGCAAAAGGCTTGACTTGGAGGTRTCACTGAAGAATCGGTGTCCTCAGGTGAGTACCCGGCTTGTCATGTTTTTTTTTTTTGTTTTTCTTTCCCCCTCTCTCTCTTCTCCTTAAACGTATGCTGGAGATGGCATACCAGGTAAACCAAGGATCAATATGGAAGAAGTCCCACAAAATGGAAATCTTTGCTCTTCCTCTAGGCAACAGTACATGCTTTAACATACTGCACTCAAAGAAGCTCTCTCCATCTTGCTCAGCAGCAACAGGCCCAACTTCTGCAGCTGCAGCACATGCAGTTGTAGCAGTACTTGCAGGTCCAAATCCTTAACAAATGCTTAGATAGTACCACTTACTTTTTTAATGTAGTGGCTTTCCCTTAGTCCATAACCCCTTCTTTCCTACATTAATAGGAGACTCTCCTTTACCTTTCTCTCCATCCACCATCAACTTTTCCTCCTTGCTGTCAGAACAGGTATTGGAAATAAATTCCAAACCGAGGGTGCTGATGAAGCTGCTGCAGCTGCTCTCAGGGGAGACTGGCATACTGAAAGCACATGCACTCATTCTTTTTCTATGTCTGAAATCAATGCCAGGCCCTGGCAGCAACTTACTATGGGAGTAACGACAATTCATCTTCCTCACTGAAATGTTTTATTAAATCTCAAAAAGAGTCAATTTCCTCTGGAAGCAGTCATTTGGAAGGGTGCCATTTTAGATGAGAAGGGACAGCRAGAGGAATTTTATTCTAGGCTAACTTTCTTCCTGAAATACTGGGCCATCCAGCAAAAAATAATTGCCCATCTCTTTAGCCTGATCAGTTTAATGGGTGTCCAGTTCAACTTCAGGCCATGGTGGTGGTGCCACAGTGGTGGTTCCAATTTTGCTTCAAAATCACCTATCCCCAGGATAGCTCTTTCTTTTTTCTTTTTTTACAGGCAAATAACAGAACTTTGTATTTTGAAAGTAGGGCCCAGAGCTCAATTTCTGAGTGCAGCAGGAACCCCAAAACATCCAGTTTTGGGAACAATCTGTAAACGCCACAAACTGATTGTTACAGCAGCAAAAATCACTTCTGCACTTGCATTATAAACTTCAGTATAAGAAAACAGAAAGATCCAGGATCAAATTCTTAAGAAACAAAAACAAACATCACCCATTAAAAAAAATAAAAAATAAAGGAGAAATTAYGACAACTGGGTGCATCCAGAGTTAGTCAGATCCTGAAGGCAGTTCCTTTGGGGAATGGAGGAGCAATTTGTCAGATGACTAGTTTACAGCACACCCCTTACAYGCATTGCTACAAAAGGAAGGCACAAGCTTTTAACTTGTAATAACCTATCCTCCTAAGGCGCTTGTATTGGGATCTGAAATTCGCTCAAATAAATATGTTTGGAGCCACCCCCAGGTCTCCCCCCAGGAGACCGCAGGGAAGAGCAGGAGAGGACAGCCCTCAGCCAGGGCCTGGAGGAAGGGCCAAGGCCCGAGGGAAGGGCAAGGGAGGAGGGGAGAGGGCCCTGCGGCGAAGGGGAGAGGGCCCGTGGGGCCTAGCCTCGGGCCGCCGGGAGCGGCTCCCCTCCCGAAGGCCCCGGGGGAGCACCTCGGCCCCGCTCCCTCCCCGGCGGGGCCCGGGCTGCCTCGCAGAAGCGGGGGGGAGCGGCCGCCTGCCCCGCGGCGGCTGAGGACAGCCCGCCGGCAGGGGACGGGGCCGCGGCCTGGGCCGCCGGGCGCGGGGGCTGCGGCCTGCTCCCCCTAAGGAGAGCGGAGGGGCCCCGGGGCCTGGCGGGGGGAGACCCCGGGCCCTTCCCCCGCCCCCGGCGGTCTATGAACGGCTCTAGTTACCGGCGAGCAGGCACTTTACCGAACCCCTGGGGAACTGCCGCTGCCGCCGTCGCCTTGTCCCCTCGCTCCGCTGGGGCCACCGCTCAGGCCGTCGCCTTCACCACTGCCAGCCTCAAAGATGGCGCCTAACATACGGGCACCTCCGCGCGCCCGCTGCTAAGATGGCAGCCGACGCGGGCTTCACCCGCGCCCGCTTCCGCCCGCTTGACGCGGTGAGGGCGGGGCTCCGCGCCCCTCCTGCCAGGCACAGAGCAGCGCGCGGGCGGCGCCGCCCAACAGAGCGATAACCGCGGCGCGGGCGGGAGCTGCAAACAAAGCGGCGCGGGCAGCTCCTTCTTCCTCCTCCTCCTCCGCCTCCTCCTGCTGCTGCCAAGGGGCGCCCTGAGTTTCTCTAACCCTGAACAAAACCATTCACTGAGGGGAAAACTGCAGGGGAGCCCCCCCCCCCTTCCCGCCTGCCAAGCCCTCAGCCTCTGCTGCGCACACTGGGCCTGCGGGCACCTCGCTCCTGCCCTCATGGTGGTGTTGGGGAGCCCCTGTGCTGGGTTTAAACCTCCACCTGGGGCCGACACAACCGGGCCTGGCTTTTCCCAAGCTCTTTCCAGCTTTTTCCAAGCTGGAAGTCACTTGTTTCTCATCAGGGTTTTCCAGGGCTGTGGGCATGAGCCTTGGCCTGGCCTCACACCATGCCGGGGGGGGGGGAGGAGGCTGCCAAATGGAGCCTTTTTTCTCCTTGCACCAAACCCGCCGCTCTGGGTGACGCAGCGAAACAGCCAGAGCTTTCACCGCCCCTCCGGATGGGCTGGCGCCGGCTCCTAGGGCGGCAGCAGGCTCGGCGGGGCTCGCCGCTTCCCGGCCCCGAGCTYGCCTCGCTCGGCCTCGCTGCTGCGGCTCGGCCCTGGGGCAGGGCTGCGACCGGAGGCCCGGCAGAGCGCGAGGGCCTTCGYCCCGCCGGGGATGCGACCGCTCCGCTTGGGGACAAGGGCCTTCCCCGGCGGCTCCGGCCTCCCCTCGTCCTTGAGTTCCTCTCGGGGCACCCCGGGGTGGGGGGGGGATCTCCGCTATGGGGCAGCACCCAGGAGCCCTTGGCTTTGGCTACTCGGTCCCAAAATGCGCTCGGAAGAAGCCACGCGTCGGATGAGCGAAGAGCGAGGGAAGACCTGTGCCGCGGCGAGGGGGCTCGCGCCGGGCCCCGTCCCTCTTCCCACCCCACGGAAAGCCCCGGTCCGCCCCACGGCTTGCTCCAGGGGCGAGCGCGGCCCCTCGTTCAGCGCCRGGAGAAGATGCGGCCTCGAGCTCACGAGCTGGTGGACACACGGAGGACGTCACAGTTACACGTGGGCACGTTTTATTCTCTGGATGCACTCGCGCATTGTTTCTGCTCAACAGCCAAAGCTTTATTGWTTGAAAAACCATTACCCTTCTCCCCCACCCCCAGCACACTTCATTTTTTTTTTARTTTTTTTWAATTTTTTTTTAATATGTACCCCCTTTCCCACTCCACAACCACTCTTCCGCTTCCAATTTGAGTATTACCTCTGCTTGGAGTCTGTTTTCTCAGAAGCAGCTAACTGACAATTCATTCAAAAAATTTTCTCCCAAGAACCATATAAATTACATGCAAAACATTGTACATAGAGATTAATATCAAAATGCAATACAGATCAGGTGCACTTTAAGCTGGACTCTAGGATATGGCAAACACACCAGGGTACATATTGCTTTGAAACCACCATTTTTTTTTTAAATGTCATGCATACCACATAATATTCAGCCTTTTGTTTTGTAGTTTTCTGTTTTTATACAAAAATACCAGTGCTTGTTATACGAGTTACTGGAAAAAGAAAAACTCAGATCTGCGTGCTCTCTTCGAAAGAACATTTTGTTGTAAGAGCACTGGATAAATATATATACACACACAAATGTCAGTTTAATACTGTATATATATATATTTACTTAAGGGGAGGAAATAAACTAAAGGCAGTTTTAGCCATGGGCTTTGCTGAAGGAAAAGTGAGCTTTTTTTTGTTGTTGTTGTTGCTGTTGGTTTGAGCAGGAGGATAGCAGAGGCAGGACAGCCAGAGAGCAGCCAACCTCAGCGGRCAGGGGACGGCCTCGGCAAGGAGATGCTGGAGAGGAGCGGCCGCGTGCCCAGAGTCGTGCTGGCAGGGGCAGGAAGAGGAGCGCGTTGACCAACGGGTTGACCAACGCGCAGGAGCTGGGCGCAGCGGCGAGGAGCGACTGCRGCGGGTCCAAGCGCTCCCTTTCCCCGAGGGCTCCGGGGAGATGTCCGCCTCGAGGCTGCTTGGGCGCTGCAGGCGTGCAAGGACTGCGGCTGGCGACAGGAGGTGGATACGGGCTCCTGGAGAGGCCCCCGCTGCAGCTGGGAGGGGGTTTCCCATTAACCCCAACATCACATCACCGCGCGAAGCAGTGGCTGAGCATTAGAGGACATCTGCTGCTCCGCTGGGGAAAGCCAAAGGCCGCCCATGCTAAAATTTGGTTTAGTTTTTTTCCTTCTTGAGATTGTTTCAATTTTTTTTCCCTCAAAGCTTATTGCACAAAACCTTTGAAAAATAAGTAAAACTCCTGTGCAAATAAAAGAAAACCTAATCACATAATGCAAATGCCTAAAAAGGACTGTTCAGCAATGCACACAGGAAGTGATGTAATGTCTTTGGTACCAATCCGCCAATTTATTTAACAGAAAACCACCACCACCAGAGACCCTACGATTATCAAGAACTGGATGCAAAATTATGTTCAGAGTGTTTTAATAACAAAGCATTCCAAGGCAAGTTAACACGTATCACAGGGTATTACTTCAGTTCCTGTCTGGCATGGCACTCTCCCCCGTGCACGCTCGTGGCAGTTCAAACAAAGCAAAAATCTCCCCCCTCCTTCAAGGCATGTTGCAGAGAAGTCCCCAGAAGTTCATGCCGCCGACCATGCCTTTTAGCGTAGAGCACCAATCTCCCCCAGCGGTTTTAAAATGTCCTCAATAACTTAACCCAATAGTCATCTGCTGCCAGTATATCACGGAAACTAAATAGAAAAAATACTTTACATAAGATGTATGCACAATAAACGTTTATACTTTAAGCAACCAGCCATACCAACATAATTTATATAAAAAAACATTTGTGTCATCCAACTAACATCTAGTATAAAGATGGCTGCTCAGAGAAAAGGAAGCTGACTGGCATCCAATCGCTGATATACTAAATTACCTGTCACTTTGAACTGCCGTCACACGGTCACGTGCCTTTGCAGACACATGACTCAAGATTTTTTTTTTTTCCTTTAAACAAAATACATATGGCTGACGTAAAAATATCAGTTTCTGATCTAAAGAAAACTATATTTTTTGCATAATATTTATATATAATTATTTCTCCCCCTCCTAATATGGAAACTAGAACAACAAAAATATATCAACTAAAGAACAACCAGACCCTTGTGGCAACCTGCCAGTCACAGATTTCTGGGAGTGACTTTAAGAGCCTCCAAAGTTAGCTTTTTGTTGTTTTTCGTTGGTTTTTTAAGTCTTTTTTTAAAACAGGTCTGAGGTAATAAAAAAATATCAAAAGAAACAAAAATCAGTGTCCCCCCCACAAAGTATTCAATAAATATTTATGTAAGCTTGTAAGAACACCGTATTTTCATCCTTTTTTGCAAGTATTTAAAATAGAAAAAGTGATCTTTTAAGCAATGTCACCTTTAGACCAGAACAAACCCCACCACCCCCTTTACCTTCCCTCTCACGTCACTTGCGTATGGCTACGAAAACCGCGAGCCCCCCCCGGCCCCCCAGGCCTGCCCAAGGCGTTTTCTCAGCTCGTGTGAAGAACGAAAGGGGAGGACAGCGATGGGTTTGTCTCGACACTGGATTTGCAACTGAGATGGGCAGTGGTGGCAATTTCTTCTTGCTGTTGGCAGTGTGTGGAGCCCAGCGCTCACCTGCCTTTGCCAGCACCGAGGCAGAAGACCTGTGGGAGAAGGGCCTTTTGTCAGCTACCTGGGAGAGGAACGGCGCGACATGACCTCGTCCTTCCCTCCTCCCACCCCAAGGAAGGGACAAGTCAGTGCTGGACTGGAAAGGAAACCAAGACACTGGGTTTTGGTTGTTGTCATTTAAGGAACACTTATTTCTTGGCAAAGTACTGGGCTCTCGAGTGGCAGGCGGTGCTGCAGGCAGTGCTCGGAGAAGGCACGGGAGATTCTGCTGTGCGTTCTTAAGAAAAAGAAAAGAAAAAAAATAAACCAGCCAACCCACCCTGTCACTAAAACCTCTCTGCTTACAGGGACAAAGGCCGGGCAAAGAAGATGACATTGTACAGCCAATTACAACCAGGTTCTCACTGCTTCCAACCAAACCAAATGGGACAAAGGAGAGAAGGCAGCAGAGCTTCTTCCAGCCCCTCCCATCCGGGGCCAACAACTGGGGATGAACTAACGAGAGCCCACAGTGAAGAAACTAAGCCCAAGCAAACCAATCTCCTGTCTCCTGGTCTGGCCCATTCTTGGCTTCACAAGAGGGTTGGTTCAGAGCAAACTTGCCCAGGACACCCAGGGCCTCTGCTCAAGATCCTCACCTGGAGAGAAATGGTTAGAAGAGACCAAGGTAAGACAGGAGGCAGGGTGAAGAGATGGCCTTCAAAAAAGCAGCAAGTGAGGCAAAGCCTCAATGCAGCACTTTCTCTGGAAGACCTAGCCAACCAATCTACTGGCTCTGCAAGGAAGTGCCTCCCTTGGCAAGTCAGCTATGGATGTCAAGGGTCCTCCCATCAGCCACGGAGCCTCTCTCCTTTCCAACAGCTAAAGAGCCTACCTGGTTTGTCCCTTCTGTGATCTATGACTTGACCCAGCTGTACTGTCAATAACCAGACACTCATTCTCCGTTCAGCCTGCTACCACTTTGGAAGTGATGCACAGAGCCAGTGGGCACAGCCACATCGTCCTCGGGGATTCCTCAGGAGTTAACCACAGCTTGTACTCCAACACTCAAGGATTATTTAGCCTAAATACACAAGCCAGAACATGCAAGCGCCAAAAGCCCCTCCACTCCTGATGGCAGGAGCTGCTAACGTTTTGCATGGCTCTTGACAAGACTTTCACAGCTGTTCAAGAGCAGGAGAGAGGCATTTCTTAATATTTCCCAGGAAGGAGCCCCATATCTCAGTATCCTGGGGTTTTTCTTCACCACTCTCACACTGCCAGTTCACCTCCACCTTGCTTTGTAGAAAAAAAACTAGAATCTTTCAAATCCAGCAAGGTTACAGCAAAGTCCCCTTCATCCCTTGTCTAACAACTACTGCTTTGGAAACAGAGAGAAATGTGTGCATGCACACACAGAGGAGGAACTGTAAAGGCTAGGTACCATTTTTAAGGTGGAAGACTGGTGTACATCCCTGTATCTATCAACCTGTGGGTAAACACCTTCCCCCGGCTGTTTGTTTAACTTTCGCACCACAGTGCTAGCTCCCCCACTTCCCACTGTGAAGTTACTGGGGGCAAATTTCACAAGCAAAGGAACAAACCCCAACATTAGGAGAAAAAAAMCCCAACCCTAAAAACCACAAGTGGAAAAATAAAGTCACAAGTGCACCCCCAGCCCTCAGGCAGAGAGTGTGCATGTAAGACTACGATGATTTGAGCTTTCTTTGAACATGCATTTCTCAAAGTGAACCCCCCCTACAGATGCATGGAGCCCAACTCTCAGAGAGGAAATAACCTGGCTGTTTCGCTTGGGCGAGTACCACTGAAAATCGGGGATGAAGATGCACAATTTTGGCTTAGCCCCTCCCAACACCCAGCATTGTGGTACTCTGGTTCCCACTGCTAAATAATTGTAAAAAAGAAAAAAGAAAGAAAGAAAAAAAAAAGATATACGTATGAGCAGTTTGACATGAAGTGACCGCAGTGTGTGATCAGTTACTGGTGCCGATATCACACAGGGCGAGGGGCGAAGGTGGAGGAGGAGGGGGGTTCGAAGTTCTAAGGTCAAACCGATGTCTCCAAGCTGTGTAAGGGGCTTTCAGGCTCCGGGACGGTGACCTCGACTTGATCGCTGTCCACTGCATTGTTATTTTTGTTGAGGGATGTAGATCCACCCGGGCTACCCCCACCTCGCTTTTTGAGTCCATCAGTCTCGGGGTCGTCTTCAGCGCCGTCAAGGAATGGTGTTCGAGGCTCGTCTTCCTCCAGGATGAACTCTGGGTGAGTCATGAAGTTATGAATGGAGCTTCTGGATTCGGGTTTCTCGAGGCCTTCGTACAAGGAGCTACGGAACGCATTCACCACTTTGATCTGCCGGGAGGCGAAGGCACAGGGCGTGGGGAATAAACAGAAGAGAGGTTAGTAGTGGCTACAAGAGGCCAGAGCTTCCAGGAGAAGTAAAACAAAATTTAAAAAGACACAATAAAACAAAAAGGACAACAACAATCACCACCACTGAACAGACAGCTAAGTCAAAATGAGAGATCTATGGTGAACTAGGAGGGCCAACATGGATCAGACTCAGGCACTAGGTGTGTGATGGGGAATCAACCGACTATGGGGCGACTTCAGAAGCTGCAAGAAAAGACACAAAAAACTCAAACAGGTCACTTCGAATGAATGGAAGCCAAAATGCATTAGTTGTCATTATGTGTGTGCACGCGCATCTGTGTGTAAAACAAGGACAAAAAAGTGGAACTACAACTCAAAAAAGGTGGGTTAGACAAACACAGTGGGTTCACTTCAAGGCAAAAACTCTACTGTGGGAGTGATGCATTTGTTTATTCTATTTCATTTTTAGACCTATAGAAAGCAATGGGCTTAAAGGTGTCACAAACTTGTTCAAGCCCATGTGAAGCAGAGGGTCCAAGTGGATGCCATGAACAGTAAAACAGGACCCAGCTAAACATGCAAGAAGGAAGCCAGATCTGTGCGAGTTTCCCCGCATTGCTGCCACCTAGATCCCAGGCTGGCGCTCCGGGTCCCTCCCTACACCAACATGCTGAAGAAAATCCAAAGCTTTCCAAAGGCAGCTATTCTTTTGGATGCTCTGCACCAAAAACGATCCCAAACCTTGCTCGAAAGCCTAGCCCCTCGCCGCTCCCGTGAAACACACAGGCTGTCAGCACTGCCAAAAGCCAGGCTCAACGCGTTACAAGCAGGAGATCCAGAGCCCAGTTTGGACAGCTAAGGTACTCCACTGCCACCTCCGTTGCACTGGAAGGGAGAGGTCTGGAAACAAGCCGGGATGGCAGCTAACACTGGATTCACTGCTCTCCCTCCCGTTCCTCTGGAAATCCAGCCTTGAACTCTTCGAGCTCTCACCGTCCCTTGCAGTCAAGTCTGCGGTCAGATGGGTGACAAACGTCAGATCCAGCAAAGGAAGAGGCAGGGAAGGAGGCAACGCTGTGCAGCTGCAGCAGACCTCTCCGCCTCAGCACTGCAGCCGCACTCGCCCCAGCGCCCAAATCGCAGAGATGTGCACACGCTGGCATGCGTGAGACAACCAACACGTGCACCTCAGGTGCAGAAGAGCGCTCCAGCTCTCATGGATGACTTGGGGCTACAACCACAAGATGTCAAAAGGCGTAAACTGAATGAGAGCTTTGCAACACATGGGCTTTCTATGCAGAGCCCACAAACCGTGCAGCTCAAGGCCTCCCAAGCCGTAGAGGACCTGGTGAAATCACACATATGGCTTTGCCTTTCATTGCAAAGCCATGAGCTACCCACCATGCAGTGCCCTCCAAAGCATCCCTCGAGTTACTCCACTGCACCTTATGCTGATGCTCTCCCTGCTGACTTGCTGTCAGTCCAGAGCCAGCAAGCAGCCTCTCTGCAGAGAGGACCCCATCCTGCCATGGCAGGTCACATCAGCACCCTTCTGGCTTGTGTCACCCTTCCAGTCACCTGGAAACTGGATTCTCCCCTCCCTTTCTGAAGGAGGGAGCTATTAGCAGAAGTTGTCAGCAAGGGCCAAACATCTTGCATAAGCTCTCACATATCTTATGGAAGCAATAAAAGTCTTTGTTCTGTTAACCAGAGTTTGCTTGGGGCCAAGAGATCTGTTTCAGATTCCTCCTCTCTGAAGGAACTGCCCTCGAACCACCATAAGACTTCACTCAGCAGCCCTGGGCGCAACAGGGAAGCCTGCGAGCCTCCCTTCACCCACACCAATTGTTCTGCTCCATCTCCTGCCTCCTGGCAGGGTGAAGTGCCGCTGGTCATGAGTCACCTCTGTCTGCTCCCACGCCCGAGAAACCGAGTCCCCACCCATGTCCCCTGCCTGCTCTCACAGTGGACTTGAACTGGGGCACAAGAAGGAGGAGACCTGCAAATCCAACAAAAGGATGCWCCTCCACAGCAGCCTTATGTTATACCCTCCAGAGCCTCCCCATCACTCAGCCTGCACCCAAGGGAGCAGAAAGCATGCGGAGCTGCCAGAGGGAGAATGATGCAAGCATCCCCCTGCAAGCTGATGAGGCAAATAAAAAAAATACGTATGTATTTTACCAGTCCTTCGAGAACGGGCTGCAGATCTGCACCTGAACAGAGATGACACCCCCCTTCCAGGTGAGGGGATGAGCCAGGTTAAACAATCCACCTTGGTCTGGTACCACGGACAGGCTAGGAGTGAAACCATCAACCAACACAGCCCACGAGAACCTCCTAGGGATCTTTGGTCTCAGCACAACAGAACAGCACTCACAAAACCAGACCTGAGGCGTTACTCAGAGGAGAACCTTGTGCCTGAAACCTTGGAGATTTTACCTGCAAGATATTCCACGGGTCCCCTTTCACGAGGGATGCCCACCTGAGTCCGCTCTCCATCTGGCTCAAAGATGGTGCCGCACCACAGTGGGCAGCAATGTGGCATCCCACCGGCACAGGCTCAGCTCATCCCAGCTAGAAACAAGCCAGCTCTCGCACACACGGACAGGCACACACACACAGGGACAGGCACACACATACACGAGCTGGATGACAGACACCCACAAAGAGATGAGCGTCGGCCAGGTACCCCCATGACACTGGAGCACCAGGTGGCCTGTGAAAATGGAAAGTTTACGTGGTTGGAAACAGGAATTCAGAGCAGTGTATTGCTGCACTAATGACCACAGTAAGATCCTAGAGAAACTCAGTGTTTAGTGTCAAGGCACAGGACCAGGGAGACAGCTGAGCAGGCCAGCTTCCACCAAGACTGACCACAAGTCCTTTCATCGATATCCCAAGAACAGCAACTGCAAGCACTGACAAATAAAAGCACTGACCCCCTAAAAAGCAGTATGCAAAATCAGCTTAACCAAGAACAACCAGCTTGAACAAGCTAATGGGTGCCTAGGTGACTTTTAGAGCAACTAGGGGTTAGTCTAGCACAAGCTCTGACAGAGCAGGGGGTAACTTCACAAAAGCCCTCCCTGCACCACCACCTCTCCAAGCACTGGCAAGCCAAGAGCCTAACACATCCCTGCCTTCAGCTCTATTTGCTGCTCCTTCAATAACTTCTGCTACACCTTTCCTCGGATATTCTAATTTTGACTCAGTCTCTGTCAGCAACTAATTTCTGATGTACAACGAATAACTGCTCCCTTGTCAAAGGCACTCAACAGCAAGGAAATGTGTTTTGAATAAGCCAGGCAGTGCAAACAAAAATAACCCCCTCCTCAAATCCTCTCCCCAAACAAGCCAAAGCATGGAGGCTCAGAACAGATCGGCTTTCTTGCAGAGTTTTTTCCTAGGCTGCTGACCAACCCTGTGTTTTAGAGAGGGGACGCAGGACGATTCGCCTGGGCTGGCAATAAGACAAGGGGCAGCCTCTCTCACCAGAAACCTCTTGATGAAACACCTCCCGACTCTTCAGAGCCTCTGATTTCCTCTGAGCCCTCAGACATGCCTAAATAACGCCTCTCACCCACACTTCATTCCTAACCGCAAGTACTCAGACTGGCGGCAGCACGCTCTGGAAACCCTGCACAAACAGCTGCCGCCTGACAGCAAGTCCGACTGTTTGACACAGCCTGTGGCCAAGCAGCCTTTGGGAAACTTCTCCGCACAAAGCAGAACTGAAGTCTGCACAGTAGGACACAAACACTGCACTGGCAAACTGGACTTGCTCGGACAAACGTAAGATGAATGCCCACCTCCCTGCCCACCGTCAGGGTTACTTCTCCTCTGTCCAAAACCTCCGAGCCTGGRATCTAGTCCCATTTCAGACCACAGAGTAGCTGCAGCACTGCGAAGTGCTGGGCTGGGTAAAAGCCACTGCTCGCACGGAGGCGGAAATTACATCTTCTGAGGGAAGCCAGTATCAGCTCCACCACTGAACAGCTGCTTGCAGGGGGACCAGTTGCCTTGAACCAGGGCAAAACTCCCAACTGAGACAGCGCTTAGCTCTGCAAACCATCCCGGGGTTCATTCCTGACACTTCCCTCTCTTCCATCGCCACCCAACAGGAACGCAGCGCTCGGGGCTCYGAGGTCTAGCCCAGGAGAACTCTTCTCACAGAAATAAAGTGGAAGACAGAGGGACTCTGTTAATCTGTATTCAGGGAAGTGGAGCTCAGAGAGAGGGAAGGAAAGCAGCAGAGAGGGAAATAGAGCACAGTATAGACAGAAAACAGAGGGAAGACTTAGCAACCTGGGTTAGCTTTTGRTAAAGTTGATGTCTGGAAGGGCACATGCTATCCAAGTTATCTATTCCCCTGTGGCAAGTCAGGGAGAACATTAATGCACACACTGCAAGAAAATGTGCATTTTGGTCTTGTCCACCCAAGCCCACTACCCTGATATCCCTCTAAGCAGGTTTTCTTCCAATTAGAAAGTCGTGGTGGTGCACAGATGCAGACGGGAACAGAAGGCAGCTGCGCTGCTTCAGAAACACTGGGGTTAAGCAAAATAAAATTCAGGCATCAGTGTTGGCTAAATAGAGAGAAAACAAAAATTATCAGAAATTCTCTCTTCTCTCCCACAATGCATAAACAGTGGAGACTGAAAGCTATTCAAAAAGTCGCCAAGGGTGTTTCTTTAATAAGAGAAGAACAAAGAAAATGACTGTGCAATAAAAAAAGCCAATTATCCAAGAAAGATGCACTACCTACTCATAGTCTGGCAAAGCCCTGCGGAGAGAATTCGCACTCGCATGCTCACAGGCCCGTATATACAGCTCATCATGAACATGGAGGGGGGCATTATATGCGAGAGGGGTTTTCCTCGGTCTGGAAACCCACAGCTAGACCCAGGAGCCAGCTTGGCGACTGATGTTCAGGAGGGCCATGTTTTTCCGAGCATGGTTTCTCAGTTTGCGCGCGGAAAGTCACGCGTCTCCACGTACACTGAAAAACAACGCGGGCGAAACAGAGAAGCCAGCTGGGCACCGACTGCCTGCTGTAACAGGACAGCGATGCTCTGGGTACCACAGGGGACTCGGCGATGCCTGCGCAGTGCCCTGGGGGGGGGGTCCAGGGCAGCGCAGGGCCGGGGACACGTCTGTGTGTGTGTGTGTTCCTCCTCACGAGGATGTGTGCTTAACTGCAGCACGTGCGCTTAAGTGCTGTCCCGACCGGGGCCTCCGGCCTCGAGGCAAGGGTGCTCAGCGTGCGGGAGCTCGCCGCCGGCCTCGGCACGGAGGCGCCCGGGAGGGCTCGGCTCCGTCTCACGCAGCATGCAAGTTAACACGCGGGCCACGGGAGGCTGCTTGCTTACAGGCCAGCTCGGGAACAGCGGGCTCAGCTGCAGGTGAGCGACTTAAGAGCGGCCCTGGTGCTTCACTGCCTTCCAGCTGAGCCACGGCAACCGGCTGCTCTCACACACGGTCCAGTCTTTCCGCCAAGGCAGGAGCCGCTGCCTTTGGTCACACACGTGCAAGAGGCAGCGAGCATGCAGGCAGCCCGTTACCGCAGCTCAGCCGACCCGCGCTAGCACGTTAACTGCTGCGGGCAGGCCTGAGCGGTCGCTCTGCCCCCAGGCGGATTTGCAGCTTTGGTAAAGCCGCCCCTCTCCTCAGCGCAGCCCTCCCCGGCTGGGCAGAGCCGCACGGGGAAGAAATTGCGGCGTTTGGACGCAGCATTCCCTTTTCACAGCAGTGCTTTTAGTTGCTCATAAACGCATGGTTCTTTTAACAAGAACTGCCAATTTTGCACCCCTCAGGAGGGTGAACTCATACGTCAGTCCTGCAAAGGAGGAGAAGAGGTAAAAGAAGAAGCAACAAGGAATGGAGGGGGGAGGGAGGGGAAGGACCAGAAAGTATCATAACCTTGTTAAAGATGCGACAGCATAAAAATTAATTAAAAATGATCTCCCGCCCCATCCTTCATTTTAGAAATCAGTGTGTCGGTCAAAGGTTAGAGGGAGAGAGAACAGGCTGGGTTAGGTTGGTGCAGTGCTCTCTGTGGTTATTAGAAGTCATGCATTGTAATAGACTATCACTCACTGCCCGCAGGAGGAGATGCAGCAGCAGCAGCAACAGCAGAAGTGGTGGGAGTGGAATTGACGGAGGAAAGAGCTACATGGGTTGGGCTAGAAACATTTTTTACATCGTGGTGCTGGCTCACGATGGAAGGCTGTCTCCTGAGGGCTCCCTGCAAAGAGGAGGCGCCGGTCTGGAATGTGTAAACTACGTCCATCTGTAAAGAATCAGAGAGTGAGATAGCGTCGCCCCGGTCAGAGACAGAGGGAGAGGGGTCGGGGACGGAGCGGAGGGGAGCAGGGAGGCCGGGCAGACACACGCACGGACAGGAAGGAAGAAGGACGGACGGAGAGGTGGGGAGGAGGGATGAGAGCCCCCCAGCCCGCGTTCCCATGCACCTGCACCGGGTTTGGCCGGTGTTTCTAGGAGCAGAGAAGAGGTCGGCTTCCAGCCTCGGCCTCGCTCTCAGTTACGTGAGGTGCATGGCTTATACCACCACCAAGAGAGACCGTGGTGGGAGGGAGTGTAACAGGAGACACCTCGGGATAGTCCCACAGTCCGCAGGAGGAGCAGAGAGAGAGAGGGTGGGCAGAGGTGTGAGCTAGCAGCCTGCGGTCCAGAAAACTGCACTGGGAGCATGTTTCTGGTCCCTCAATCCCACGGGACGTATGGCCAGGGGAGCTGAATCCTGAGCCGCACCAACGCGCCCACAGCTCCCACGGCAGCCAGCCGTGCTTGAAGACGTTCAGCCTCTCTCCCAGGGTCGCAGCTCAGCAAAGGGCTCGTGTACCAAGCGGAGCTGGCAGGGGCGGGCAGGGGAAGCAGCAAGGAAGCACCCACGTCGGTCTGTGGACGTGCTCCAAGGCAGGAGGGACTGAGCAGCAGCCGGATGCCCAGGATTCCCAGACACTTTACACCTGGACCTTCCCCATCCGCCATGTGCCAGACAACCAAGTGGGAGACTGCGCACCCCTGCGCCTCCCCGTTCTGTTGCCTTGGCCACATGGCTCCTTGCTGCAAACCTCAGGAAAGGGGCACCACCGCCAGACCTGCTTGCAGCTCTAGTGCGCCCTGTAGATATTTTACATACTGCTTTGCTCCTTGCCCAGTTTGATCTCCTTCCACGGAGAGACCCTCTTTTCCCCAGCGCACCAGGTTAGTCCATGAGCAAGGAACCCTACACTTCTCATTTCAGGCACGCTGATTCAGGACACCCTATCAGAGGCCTGTTAGGTGCTCAGGTTTGACCTGCAGGCTGCTCTGCTCAACTTGCAGGGCTACCTAGACAGAAAGGGAGTAGCTAAAGAGACTCCAGGACTTGCCAACAGTTGCAATGTCCAGAAGCATTCTTCATGTTGCAACAGTAAGAGCTTGTTTCAGTACAGGTCCACCATGGCTACCAGGAGAGATACCTCAGAGTGTCGTGGTTCGGAGGGCAGACCCAGAACCAAAGGCACGTGCAGCCTCTGGTATTGCAGAGGTTCATACCTACCATACCTCCAACACATCTGGATTGCTTCTGAAACAGCCTGGTGCTCCCAGCAGGTGTTTCATGTGAGCGAGCCAGATTGTGAAGTTGGGCGCCGCGGAGATGCAAGCTGTGAGCAGCAGCGCCCTGGTCCCTCAAGAAGAGCCCGGTTTCCACCTCGCCCTCATTATGTGCCCCGGTTGCAATGGGCAGGGAACAACGTACCAGCCTGGCAGGATGAGCCAGCATCAGCACTTGGGGAAACTCAGCCCAGCCCGTAAATGCCGTACGTCTCATGTGCACCCACAGACTGTGACATGGGCCTGTCCAACAGTCTTCCCTTCCCATCATCTCTCCAAACCGAAGCCATGGAGATGGTCCCCCTGCCACAGCCATATATCCTGCACTTCTGCAGAAGCACCAAGACGGCTGCTCCATGCCAGGCAGGCTGAACAACCTGCTGGGAGCACTGGCAGGGTTACAGCAAGAGATGAACAGAGAGGAGCAAATGCCTGTTGTCTTGGGGGTGGCAATTTCAAGGAAGAAATGGGATTTCTGCTTTAGTGAACCCTGAACAAGGCAAGAAGATAGAACTGCAGATGTGGGTTACAGGCACTTCTGCGACACTGAGCAGTGATGGCTCAGGACATCAACAGTTTTCATCAACATCAGGACCCAAAAGCTTTGGGCCACCTCCCATTTTGATAGTTTTGACGATTTGATGGAGGGCCGCAGGAGAAGGACTCAAAGGTAATGCAGGGTAATGCAGCAGCCCGGCATGCCAGCGGCTGCTGGGGACCTGCAGCTTTCCTCCAAGGGGCAGCTCTGCCCCAGACCTTGAGGAAAGAAGAGGGGTAGCAACCTTGCTGTAGGGAGCTCTCCCTGGCTTGACTAGCCAATTGTTGGCAGGGGCACCAAAAAAACTCCCCCAAACACTTTCAGGAAAAATTGTACCAGGGTGAAGCAGCTGACATAAAAACACTATTAACCAATTCTCCACTCGTTCTCTGCTGCAGGGCCAAAAGCACCACATGAAGAGCCAGGAGAGCTGGCAGGGAGAAATTGCAAGAACCTTTGGCCGGAAGGGCTTTCAGGAAGGCCAGAGAGCAGCGGAGGAGCAAGACCTGGAAAGGGCCCAGCAAGAAAGGCCAAACGCTACAGGGAAGACCAGGGCAGAGGGAAGTGATGCTCACTTGTAACAGCTGCTTTGGAGGGGACTGCTGGGAACATGCCAGCGCCCACAGCAGCTGGGAGAACCAAGGGTGCCAGGCAGGCTCAAAAGGTCCTTCATCAACCCTGATGACTCGGGAGCTGAGATCAGGGATCACAGCTGCTACTCTCCAGAGCGTCACCCATCACACAGCAACAGCAGCCTCCCAGCAAGAAAAGCAAGCCTTTTCCCGGCAGCTCAGACACTGTCCGAGGCCGATTTGCACTTGGCTGGTCAAGCCCAGAGCAGTTTCCCCACTGAGAAGAGGGAGAGAGGACAAGGAACTGGACAGCAGTGATGCCCAGTTGCTCCGTGCTCCATCTCTCATCGGTGCTGCAGGTCCCTTGCCCCGACGGCAGAGCTCGGGATGGCCTCGTCTCTGGGTTATTCCAAACCCAGAGTTGAAGTCAGTCTCAGGCCAAGGCCCCAAAGTGGGCACAGGGGGGAAAGCACACAGCCAAGCTCCGATGTGCCCAGAATGTGCTGTAACGTCTCCTGCACCGCCAGGACGGAGCCCTACATGGGGCACAGGCAGCCAGAACATCTCCTGAGGTCTAGGAGCAGTGTCCCAGCAATGGCCCTGAGAGCAGCTTCAACACCAATCCACTGCATAACTCAGTAAACCCAGGGGGGGCCCCAAGGCCCCTCCACAAAGCTCCTGAACCCCCTTCTTTGCTGAGCGAGGTGCCAATCGCCAGCACGTAAAGCCTCCTGCGGACCGACCTGTGCAGGGCTGGAGGATGCAGTGTTCTGCATCAGAACAGACCAGTATCTCCCCCCTACCCCAAGCTGTCCCAGAAAGGCAGACTGTTCTGGTTTTCCAACCAGAGAGACCCAGAAAGGCACAGATGGTGGGGAAAGTCTAGCCCAGAAGGTGATGGCATCCTCTGAGCAGCAACAGTCGCCTCTTTCCAGATAGAGCCCCTGGAAAGAGAGAAAGAGAGAGAGAAGAGAAAGCCCGTGGGACCCGCTGCCCCGCAGTACCTGAGTCTGTATCCTGTTGAGGCCCCTGAACCACAGGATCTGCCCACGCCGCAGCTCCATTTCAGCGTGGTCAATCTCATCCACGTCCTCAGGTAGCTCCTCTTCTGGGATCTCCTCCTTGGTGATGCCATGCCCAGCTTCCTTCAGGAACTTCAGATGGCTGGTTGGGACAGTGCAGATCAGCTGTGGAGAGGCAGGGAGAGAGCGGCTCCTTAGCCTGCAGGCTATGGCAGTACCAAGCCCACTGCCAGCAGCCTTGACCAAGAGGGAGCATTCCTGCAGCGAGCTGCCAGGACTCAGCTGAGAGAGGCCAGCCCCTTTCAGCCATGCAGGGTGTCCCCAATCACCCCTCCAGCGTCACTCCTGTCCACGCGCACAGCCACCATGAGGCCAGCAGCCCGCCTCTCACGGCCACTGCAAACGTGGCCTCCTGCATGCATGAGAGGGTCCAAGCCCATGTCTCTGTGAGGCCATGGCAGACACAGCCCTGCTCCCCTGCCTCAATACAAAGCTCGAGGGCTCCACAGCGCAAGAACTGGCTCAAAGAGACACAGCAGAAATAGATGAGAAACCTTGCTGGAGGACACTGTGAGGAGGGTGGAAATGAGGAATATCAGCCACTACCTCTCCTTACTGTTGGTATGGTATGGGGATGGAGCATGGCCCCCCTTCCAAAGCTGCCCTGAATATATGCTGGAGAGAACAAGTGCAGCTAGGCAGCGGGAAGGGAAAGGCAGGCTGGGCTGCCAGTATGCCATGGCACGGAGGCACGTGGTATTTTTTTAGGCTGGCTCTTACCTGACCCCAAAGGAGCTCTCCCACTCCAATAAAAACACACCAGAACCACTGGCTCAGGGTGAGTCCAGAGCAGCTGAACGGCTTCCCACCAAACTCCACAATGATGATCTAGAGCGCAGGAGAGAACAAGTCACACACCAGGGAGCTCAGAGGGCTGCACTGGGGCAGCCAAGGGAAGAAAGGGTCCCCCCAAGCCACAGATCTTTTCCCCCTCCCTGGGATCACAAGAGGAACAAGAACCTAATATCTATGCTACTAACTTTACAGGACACCATAGCGGCGGCTGGCTGGCCCTGGGATCTCCCAACACACTCTAGACCCTAGTCGTCAGGTTTTGTGTCACCAAGAAGCTGCCAGAGAAGAATAAGGGAAAAACTGAGAGTCGCGGGCTGAGGTGGTGGCAGACACGGGTCCTACCTGCAAAGTTCCCCTCCCGCCCCACCATCCATCCCCACACTGCTCCCATGGCCTCACCTGAGCTGCAAAGGTCCCGAGCACCACCGTGCAGAAGATGGGATTCCGATAGATGGACTCGAAGACGTTTCTCTCCCCGTGGATCTTGCGAGCATTGATCTCATTGAACAACTGCATCATGACGAAAGTGTTGAAGACGATAGTGTAGTGTTCAGTGGGTGGGGAGTGCAGGGGGACGTTCCGGCCACTGTCGATATCAAAAAACTTCTCCCCTAAGCAGACGAGGGGTTTTGGGGAAGGGATGAGGAAGGGTGGAGAAAAGAGGAGAAGATGAGATCCTGTTCCTCACTTTGGCTCTGCACTGGTGGAGGTGGAATTAGAATCCCAGCCTATTACTGAAGAACCCTTGACCCAGCCAGAGTCCCCCATGCCAGCCCCACTGAACCTGTTTCTTTAAAAACTTTAAAAAGTTGTTTTACTGGCTAAAACCATCTCTGCACCCAGCGAGACCTAGAGCAGACCCACACCCTCGAGAATCCTTTCATTATCACCAGCATACACGACTCCCCATCCAATAAATACACTCTGTCCTGGCTGGCCTGGGGTTACTGGGCAATTGCTCAGAACAAGGATCCTTAACACTGCTCTGGAGGCAAGGAAACACAGCCTGCAGACCCGCACTGCCTTTGTGGGGCTGGCTGCGCTCTGCAGCTCACGGAGGTCTAAGACAGACAGCAAGGCAGGCCTGGGAGTCTGCCCTTGCCCATTGCTTGGGGCCTCACCTGCAAAAAGCAGCGTGAAAATGATAGTTAGCTGGTACACCGCATGCCCCAGGATGTTCTTCATCATTGTGCGGGAGATGAGCGGCTTGTTGCGGCCGTACGGCTTGCGGAGCAGCAGAGACTCGGATGGGGGCTCTGTGGCCAGGGCTAAGGAGGCAAAGGTGTCCATGATCAGGTTCACCCACAGCATCTGGACAGCCTTCAGGGGAGAGTCCTGTAGAGAGAGGAGGGACAACTCGTTACGCTACCTAAATGGCCCTCTTTGCACTCCCCATTTGACTGGAGTCTCCACTTTCCTTCTGCTGAGCCAGCCCAACCCCGGGTGCCGCGCCGGGTGCCCAGCCAGCTGCCCGTACCTGTGTGATACAGGCACCCGTGAATGCCACGATGACGGCCACGATGTTAACGGTCAGCTGGAACTGCAGGAACTTGGAGATGCTGTCATAGACATTGCGCCCCCACATCACCGCCTTGACAATGCTGGTGAAGTTGTCGTCCGTCAAGATGATGTCTGAAGCCTCCTTGGCGACRTCTGTGCCTGCGATGCCCTTGAGGGCCAGGGAACAAGTGGCAGTGGTGAGTCATTGGGCAAGCTCCGGGCTGCCCATCCCGGCTCCGGGACTCTGCTTCTTCCCAGAAATAGCCCCGAGACAAAGATCTGCTGGAGCCAGAGGAGGTGGAAACCAGACCCACTTTCGGAGCAGGGAAACCCGATGCCAGTCCTGAGTTCTGCTACGGCTGCAGGACACCAGCTCACCTCCCGCCTGGGGCTCTGAATCAGTGCAGCTTTTCAGCCTGAAGCTGTCAGTGCTCTCACATAGGGGCCACATTGCGGTAAAGCAGGAAAACAGCTTACAAGCAGCTGCTTCCTCCTTATGCCTGGAAACACTGTGGTCCCTGGCTGCACATCTCTGCTGCGAGCGAGAGCCAGGACTCCCAAAGGAGCAGGAGAGCTCAACAGCCCRAACCCCACGCTCCTGCCTGGCACAGGCTCCCCACCACAGCCCACTCCCCCCATCCGGAGCAAACGGCAGCCCCGCAGCGAGCTCCAACCACCAGATCTGCTCCACAGCCACCTGCAGCCTCTAGAAAATCACCTGCGGCCTCTCAGCGCCAGACGGCAATAGCTACGCAGGCAACTCGGCTCGCTGCGCTTCTCATCGCGGGCACTGAGAGGCGCCCGTTTTGCGYGCAATCTGCCTTCGCCAGGCACTACACCGCACGGAGCCGATGCCCCGTAACGAGCCGTTTTCCCCGGTGCCTTCCTGCTGGAAGCTCTCTTGGGATTTGCAAGATCTGTCTCAGACGGGAATCCCTGGCTTTTGTAGGGCATGAGCTGCAAGGTGAAGTCGGACCAGTCGCAGGTAGCATGCGTGCCGGCTGATCCCTGCTCTCCGGAGGTACAGCAAGGGCAGCGAGCCCAGCCCCGCGCAGTGCCTAGCTCCCAGAGAAGCCCGACGGCAGGTCAGGGCTGATCCTGCACGTGTTGCACTGGGGGCATGCAGAGCCCTCACGTACGGCTACTGAGGGAGGAGACACCCTTCTGCTATTCCAGCTGAAGAACTGTACTCAGATCTTTAACAGCTTCCTAAAAATTCTCTTGCCCACCCAAAAATTGTCATTTGCACGTGAGCTTCACACAAAGGCTCACACACAGCACCCTCCAGCAGCTGGCTCCGCTCACGTACCAAAACCTAAACAACTCACAGGAAACCAGTTAAAACTGACAGGTTTATTTTCTTGCCTCTTCCAGGCAGGGCAAAGCAAAGCAACAAACTGGAGATCAGAGTCCTTCACTGCAAATAAACTTCCCAAGTTAGTGCTAGCACCACACGAGGAGCCTGGCTTGCCCATTACGAGCCTGGGTGAAGAACTGCAGAGATAAACCAAGTCAGACTGAATTACTGGGCTCCCACCGCTCTCCTGGACCTCACACCTAGGAAACCAGGCCAGGCAGGTCACCGCTTTCAACCGCATGCACTGGCTGCAGGGCATGAACTCTGGGCAGCTCCACAAGCCCTCTGCGTTGCCTTCAACTTGTCAAGGTCCCTCTAGGCGGGTTGGAGAAGTCCACCCCTAAGCCAGGCTACCAGAGGACTGTTTTCCAGCAATCTTTTGCTAATGATCCAGTATCATCTCTCAAAAGAGGGTTTCTTCTTTGTTTTTAAGCCATTATATAGATTTGGAAGAGAGTTTCACAAGTCCAGAAATAATTTAAGTGTTCAGAATAACTGAAACATGACATTAGTTTCCCAGCACATGCTCCRGTGGTCACACTAGAGAGCGAAGAACATCCCCCAGAGCAAGGAAACACCCCATGGAAACCCCACTGCCATTCCATACCATCGCGAATCCAACATCTGCTTTCTTCAAAGCTGGGCCATCATTGGTCCCGTCTCCTGTCACAGCCACTACCTGCCTCTGGTCGCCAACAGTGCTGTCAATAATTCCTGAAACAGGGACAAGGAGTTCAGAGTAGAGAAGTCCCAGGCCAGGCTCCCAGCACAGACTGCAAAAGCACCCGGGTAGAGCAGGGTGAGGCAGTTCAGCAGGAAGCAACAACTGCCCGAGAGCGGCCGCGCAGCCGGGGCCTTGCAGGATGCGGGAAGACTTGCGCCTCTGGAGAAGGAGGCCAGTAACGCTCTCCCTCTTCAAAYGGAGGCACGAGGTGGGGAGAGGCGATATGTTTGCCAGGGAGAGACCTGCAGAGGGAGAAGTCGCCCATGGGAAGATGCCTGCACTCACCTTTCACGAGCGTATGCTTATCCGTCGGGGAGGAGCGGGCCAGCACGCGCAGCTTGGGCCAGATCTTATCGAGCTGCTCTTGTTCCACCTGCGGGACGAGGCACATGTGAGGATGGGCAGGGACACCCAGAAACCCGCCCCACTGMAGAGCTGTCCCCAAACGGGACAGTACCTTCACCTCAAACCACCCAGACAGCCCTGCAGCAGCTCCGGCAAAGGATCGCAGCAGGCAGAACAACCAGCTGCCTTTAYGCAAGGAGAGGAGGAAAACCCAGCCAGATTCAGTGGGTTATTTTGCTGGGACTGTCACAGCGTCGCTACCCACACCCACCGCAGAGCTGGGCCCACGGGTGCCCCTCACAGCCCTGCGCTTGCCGTGTCCCCGGGTGCTGCACCACAGCCTGCTCCAGCCCACGGGGCAGCGGGCAACGGGTGCAGGGCTGCTGTCCCACCTCTCCCTTCTCGTTGCGGATGAGCCGGTTGAACTCCTTCCCCTCCAGGCACAGGAAGTCCTCTCCCGGCAGCAGGATGCCACACTTGGTGGCGATGGCACGGGCAGTGTTGATGTTGTCCCCTGTCACCATCCGGACGGTGATGCCTGCACGCTGGCACTTCAGGATGGCRTCTGGCACCTGGGGGAGCAGAGATGGAGTCAGAGCAGCGGATGGGCAGCATGGACCAAGCACCTGGCCCGTGTTCAGGGCGCGAGGCCCTGGCTCCGCCGAAAGACGAGGGAGAGCAGCTCCTGGAAGCCGGAGGAGGCCTGGCTGGAGAGCAGCTGAATTAAGGCAGGTTCTGGACCGTGCCCAAGGACAGATCAGGTGGCTGTTCCACTTCTCTGCAAAGCGGCCCAGCTTCCCAGCACTGGAAAGCTGGGTTGGAACCTCGGCCAGCCCAGGCCAGGGAGGATCATGCAGGTGTGCTTGCCAGCAGGGTGGGAATAACCCGAAGGGAAGAGCTGGGGGTCCCTCCCAACCCAGTGCAGGGCAGGGGCACATCCCAGGCTGGGTGCGCGGAGCCAGGCTGCTGCCCAGCAGTGATCGGGGCGGCAGGAGGAGGGACCACACGCATGTACACGCATCCCTATTTCAGGATTCACRGGAGAGCCACGGGGCTTCTTTCCCACCTTCCTTAACTGGGTCTGGAAAGGGCCCTGGCAGAGCCACGAACCAGCAGTGCAGCCTCCATCCACCAGCAGCTCAGCTCTGCGCTCAGACTCGGTGACGAACCACTGAACCGAGACCCCCTCCCCAGAAACGGCTCAACGGCCCCCCTGTCTTTCCCCAGGGCTACAGGGCAGCCCCCAGCGACAGAGGGGACCAGGGAGGTTTGCCTGCCCCTGCTCCCCGCTGCGGACACTGCCCAGCTCTCGGTGGGGCTGGCCGGCTGCTCCGGCACGCAGCCGCATCCTGCCCTCTCCGCAGCTCCAGACAGACTCGTGTGCTTATTCGGAGCGGGTCCTCTGGCGCAGACAGCGCGAGATCTTCCAGCCCCTGCCCCAGGGGGAAGGTAACCTCATTGCCTCCTGCCTGTCACGCAATCCATCAGATGGGGGCACTTCATCCGTCCCGCACGGCGGGTCGGCAGCAGACTCACCCCCCGCCGCCGCTCCGGCTGCGGCAGCACGTTGCTGCGCTAATGGGTTTATCTATTACGGAGCGGTGGGGGGAAGAGGATATTAGTGAGAAATTAGCAAATTGAATCACGGCCTCCAGAGCCAGTGCAGACAGGGTATCTGTAATGCAATTCCCAAGCCCAGATACTTCAACGTCTAATTAAGAAAAGATGTAAGGAAAGCAGGAGCACAGGGGGCAAGCTTCAAGATGTAATCAAAGGGCAGGTATCGGAGGGCTGATTGCATTAGCCCAGCTGCCTGCCCATCACCCTGCGGCAGAGGAGGGGGCAGCAAGCTGCAAGGGAGGAACCAGTTAGCGGAGGGGTGGAGACCAGTCCTGCCCTCCTCTAACACCCTACAGTGTCTCTGGTGTCTCTGTGCAGCTTTCAAACGAGTGTGGAACCACAATCTGGCTCATGCAGAGACCCCTGGCACCAGTGGGGGAAAACTCAGCATGGAAATACCCTGCCACCAGGTCCTTCTGCCTAGGTATGAGAGAGAAAYGTTGGCATCGGACAGCCACAGCTGTGCTGGGGCTTCAGTACCTCTGGCCGGACGGGGTCCTCTATCCCGACCACAGCGATGCAGGTCAGGTCGGACAGGATCTCGTTCTCACTGTCCCAGTCTGGCTCGGCACCAGCAGGGAAGTCGCGGAAGGCCAGGCAGATGGTCCGTAACCCATGGCAGGCCATGGGCTCAATCACCTTCTTTACCATCTCATCCCGGTCCTTTAACTTGAATACCCGGGGATCACCATTCTTGTCCAAGATCCTGGTGCACCTAATGCCAGGACAGGGAGGGGAGGTTAAAGGAGATGCAGCTGTGGCATGCGGCCTGCTTAGCAAGGTGCTCAGGAAACACCCAGCATTAATTCCAGCAATCCATTCCCTTTGTTGCTCAGCTCCCCATCTGTAAAATGGGGGCATCCCTCTGACCCATAGCTCCCTAGTGCTTTATCAAAGCCACAGTAAAAGAGTAAAACACTTTGCAAGGCAGCACTATCCCACGATCACCTGCTCCCTCCCTGCTCCACGGGGCTTGGCACACTCCATCCCACTGCTCCCCAGAACTTCTCCACAATGCACGGGGACCCGAAAGCCGATGAGCTCGTGCCAGAAGGCAGCACAAAGGCCCGTCGGACCAGGCAGCATGGGAGAAGACCCGCGTAGCAAGGAAGGGCGGTTACTTGCGGAGGATGATCTCGGAGGCTCCCTTGCTGTACATGCGGAAGCCGCTGTTCATGTTCTTCAGCACCGTGCTCATGGACTTGCGCACTGAGTTGAAGGTGTAGACCTTGTACAGCTTCTCTTCAGGCACCTCATTCCTCACGGCCTGGTAATCCTGCTTCAAGTCCAGCACAAAACCCAGCAGGGCACACTCGGTCTTGTTCCCCACTTGCCGAGGTAGCCCCCCTTCCTTCTCTGGTGGCTGGAGGGGAGAAAGGAAAAGCAATGCCAAACCTCAGTACAGCAGGAGAGGAGCTGCAGGGACAGGCCAATGGCCAGAGGTTGTTTGAGAGTAGGGTGGGACGCACCAGGATCTTGGATGTGTAGGCAGAGTTGACGGCAACACCAGTGACTATGAGGTCCAGGACCTTGGGCAGGATGGCTTCGGGGTCAGGGATCTGGCGGTAGTGGGTGTCTCCCATGTAGGCCTGCACCACGGTCATTCGGTTCATGGTGAGCGTGCCTGTCTTGTCCGAGCAGATGGCGGTGGCGTTGCCCATGGTCTCACATGCATCCAGGTGTCTCACAAGGTTGTTGTCCTTCATCATTTTCTGCAGCAGGCAACACAACCAGCATCAGAAAGGTTAGAGAGAAAAGCCCAACTTTCCTTCACACCCCCCAAGGATCCTGTTGTATCACAGCCTCACCTTGACAGAGTAGGCCAGGGAGATGGTGACCGCCAGCGGGAGCCCTTCGGGCACAGCCACCACTAACACGGTGACACCAATGATGAAGAACTTGACAAAGTACTGGATGTAAATGGGGGTGCACTCCGCCCGCCAGGGCCGGCCCTGCACCCCAAATGTGTCGATCACGAAGTACAGCACCAAGATGATGACTGTGATGGCTGACATGATGAGCCCTGGGGGAAGAGGCAGAGGTAGGGGTGAGGGTGTGCAAGCCAGTGGAGCCCAGTCCCCCGACCCACATGAAGCTGCTGCAGCACTTCAGCGCCACTAGCACCTTCCAATGCCCTGAGAGCATCGTCTACACAACAGCATATGTAGAGATCCAAGGCTGGAAGAGTCCAAGGAATTCCCAGTGCCCCTGCAGAGCTGGGGGAAGGGATATCCCTGTCCCACCATGCCATTTCCAGCAAGACCTCTGGTGAAGACCATGTGCCGTACCTCTGGGGTCACGGCTCGTGCTGGGCTGCACAGCCACCGCAACTCACCTGCCTTCCCGATCTGGACCGCCAGGCGTGTGAGCTTCCCTTGCAGCACAGACTTCTCCTTCTTGGGGACTTTCACTTTCTTCTTCTCCTTCTCCTCATTTTCCACCCCTTCCTGGCTCTTCAGGGGTTGGATCTCTAAGGCCACACCATCCTGAGTTTTAGCTACAGCCCAGGGCAAAACAGACACCACGTGTGAATAGGAGAGAGACCAGGAAAACCTCTCGGACACCACTGAGAAAGATGGTGGTGGGAAAGAGAAAACCCAGAGCAAAAAACATTCCCTGCAACACACACGCCTCCGAGCGCACGGAAACCTCGCAGTCCCAGGGGCCTCTCTAAGGGGCACTCTTCTACCGTCTACCCCACGGCCACAGCCCCCAAGGGATACTTGCACCCTGGGAGAGGGGGCAGGAGGTGGATTTGTGCTTCCAAAGTCCTTTAAATAAAGGATCCTCAGAGATGACACTGGACACTGCTATGGGCTAATTAGGACTGTCCCCAGCAGTAGTGACACCTCTCTACAGCAGTGGTGCGAGAAACCCCTGGCAAGGCCTTCGGGGTGCAGTCAGCTTTCTTCTGTCCTCTCCTGCAGGCTGCTTTACACCCTGCAGCACGTGCGAAGGAGTTGGGTCTGAGCCCCACCACAGACTCCGGTCCCCTTCGGTGTCCTGCCCCAGCAAACGAAGCACCTCGGCCCCGAAGCAGCGCCGTGACAGCAGGCGCTGGAGGCTACGGGACCTCCCTGCCCCGCTCGCTCTACGTGCGGCGCTGGATACCCTCCCTAATACCCTTTTGGCAGCTCGGCGGAAATCCCTTTCTACCGAGAGGGCCTGGGGGGTGAGATGAGGGGGAGGTTAGGCATTCGCATGGAGTTGACCGAAGAGCAGTGAACCAGCTCCTTGAACCCAGCCCTGCCAGCCATCCGCCGCGTTCGCTCTAGCGTCCGAGACTTTCAGCTGCTATAATTTGGCCTAAAAGCCCATGTCCTAGCCCAGCTAAAGGCCTGCACGAGGGAGACCCAGGTCGGCTGGAAATTTTGCAGAGGGATGGGAAGAGGGCGGAAACCTCCCCCCGCGAGTCTCCTCCGCAGCTGCTCGGGGCTGGGAGCGGCAGCGGYGCCCCGTTAGCGCCGGGCACCCGCTCCCCTCCCGGCTGCCGCCGCTCGAGCGTTAGAGGCACCCGGGAGGTCGCGGCTGCTTCGGATCGGACACCTCCAACGTTACGACAGACCCCGACACGGACAAAACACGCACCCGGACACAAGTCTGACGGGAAGGAGGGAAACTGCTGAGAGGAGAGAGAAAGAGAGGTGGAGAGAGAGGTGTGGAAATGGGTTTCCTCCACAGCCTGCAAAGAACAGGGTGAGAAACACGGGCGAAGAGACGCTCACGGAGTCGAGGCGGCCACGGCAGGAGAGGGTGCAACAGCCGCGCCAACAGCCCCGCGGCGGGAGCCGCTCAGCCCTCCCCACCGCCCGGGACGGGAGCCGCGTCTTCCCCGGCCGTGCCCAAACTAGACCCCGCAGCGGGACGGCGGTGACGGGCATCYGAAGGATTTGGAGCCACCAGACCCAGGCGGCGACCCACGTTAACAGGGACGAGGCTACCCCGGGAAAGGGCTGCGGGCACCGTTGCACCCTCTCCCGGACAAGGAGGCGAGAGGCCGCCGGAGCAAAGAGCACAGACTCATGAGAAGAAGGAAGAAGGAAGGAGGAATGCTCGGTAGTTAGTGTGGTGCTGGTTCAAAGGATGGAGAGGCTGGTTACCTTTGTTGCGATTTTCGGGGGCTCCCGGTTTTTTACCTGTTCAAAGAGAGAAAGGGTGGAGGGCTGAGCACACGGATCTCGACATTCCCCGTCCGGCTGGAGGGACCCTGCTCCGAGGGGCCGCGCTCTGCTCCGGTGGCCGGTCCCAGGGCCTCGGCACAGCTGCGGTCGCCTCCTGGATGCCACCGCACGTGCCTCCTGCCCTCGGCACCGGCGGCTGGCCAGGTCTCCTTGCCGGCCAGAGGGACCCTCCACCCCAGCACCACTGCTGGCGGCTGCAGCACGGGGGACGTGCAGGAGCGCTGGGCGCTTCCTGGCTCTCCCGAATGCTGTGTCCCCCTGTGCTTTGGGCTTCCCCATCTGCAAAGCACCTGCTAAAACCTGCTATAAGACGAGGAACGCCAGCGCTTCCGGCTTCCCGCTGCCATCGGGTGCAAGCGGATCTGTCCAAGAGATGCGGACCGGCCTCTGCCTGCTATCGGCACACGGTGCTGCACGGGGCCGCAGGGGCAGAGCCGCGGCGCTCTGCCTGTGTGCGTGCACAGCCCCGCGCACGGAAGACCCCGCTTGCCTCTGCAACACTGCCTTGCGTGACAAGGAGTTTACGCGCTAGAGACCTGGTTTCTCCTTCCCTCCATCGCACCTCCCAGCATCGCAGCGAGGGATGCGCCGGTGAAATCACCCCCCCCTCCACAACCTTTGCTCCCAAATTGAGGGCTGCCAAGGCTCCAGTGCAGGGCACAGAGCCAGGTTTGCCGTGGGGCTGAGTGACACAGGCCGGGGGCAGGGAAAATGCCAAGCACCATCCTCAAAAGAAACCACACCAGCACCAGAGCGTTTTTGCGGGGGAGAGCCCGTTGTTTGTTTGCTTTCACTATCCCACATCTCACCAGAGCTGCTGGAGACCTCAGATGTGGCTTCTACTCGCTGCAATCAAGGGAGTCCTTCTACCCTGCAGCACCAAGCTCCTTTCGCAACGGTCCTCGCCCCAGCTCCGCTCTGTCCCCTCTGACAGGGAGGGAGGAGGGCGGGAGAAGGGGGGCAGCTCCCTAGGTCTGCAGCGATGCTTCCCTGCACCTCCTAAACCCCCCTGCACGCCAGCAGAGGGAGATTGCCACCAGGAGCCAGTCTCACCCGTGCCCTAAGCTGCTGGTCAGCTCTAACAGCAGAGCCGTTCTCACATCTCACCCCATATCCCTGTTTTTACCTAGCCGCCAAGATGGTGGGAAACCCTAAGAGCTTTGCAGTCCCCAAACCACAGCTGGATACTCCGGAGCCAACCCCTACCCCCAAACTACCCCCACTGCTGCAGCTGGCTTCCTGGGCCCTGGCTGGTGGGCAGGGGCAGGCTTTCAGTGCTCCCTCATCCCCCGCTCGGAGGCTACCTTGCTGCATCCGTTTGGGAAGCAGATGCAACGCGAGCGCTGCTGCCAGCACCAGCCKCCCGCGGCGCCACGATCGCCTGTGCTGGGTGAGGAGGGTCGGAGGCAGGCAGAGCACACGCAGCCCGGAGCCGAAGCGGCTGCCAGGAGAGGCCCCGCAAGCCTCTGTCCCATCTGGCCTCGCTTCCCGGGCAGGGCTCCCCGGCACCCGGGGACGTCTGTGCACCCAGCGCAGTGGCAATGCCAGCTTGCAGCTCGTTGCTGCCAACTCTTCGCGCCTCGTTACTGCCAACACTTTGTGAGCCCAGACCCGCAGAAGAGGGACGTGGGGAGACGGAGGAGCACAGGAGGTTCCCAAACCTGGCTCCAAACCCTTCCTGATTGAGAAGGACTGGTGCAGAGCAGGGAAATAAGCAGCAAGAYGTGACAGCCGAGGCAGGAAGCTATTCAAGTCCCAGCACGGCTGGGAACCTCAGCCCARCTGGCTGCTCTCCTATCCTCCACCCAACAGGCACATAAAACCCTCCTTTCCCTCTTCCCATCCTCTGCACTTTGACTCCTTCCCTGTGTAGCTCAGGGGACACCAGCAGACATGTTCAGCAAAGTCTTCAAGGCGCTGGATGGACTAACATCYTTCGGATAACCAGGACTCACCTTCCCCCCACAGGGTGGGCAATGAGCACCATGCCAAGGCACTGCTGGGCATCGCTCTCAGTGACTTTTCCCTCTGGGCCTTGACCCCCACCCTGCAACTCCAGGCTGCAGCTGGCTAGAGAAGAGAGATGAAACCATGTCCTAGAGGAGCTGAAGAGCAAAGGAAGGAGCCGCAGTCTGGGTGCACAAGAGGGTTTTCTCATGCAGCATCTTCCCTAGGCTGCAGACCAACAGGAGCAGAGAGGGATTCCCCCGCGTTGTCTCGGAGCTCAGTGTACCTGCCTGGGTCGTGTACTAACACACAACTGCGTCCCGTGGACGTGGCCATAGCTTGTTGCACACTGTTGGATGCTTCCCAGGGTGGGAAGAAAAGCAAAAGGAAGGGAGAAAACAGGTTCAACAGATCTCCTTACCTTTCTTCACCTTCTTTTCCTCATCTCCTTCTCCTGCACCCAAGAGAGTGAAGATGATTCCTGTCTGTGAGTTTATACCCACGGCAGTCACTACCATCCGTCCAGACCCCTCCATCACGTGGGTACCTAGCACAACAGGAAAGCCATGGTGGGACAGGACATCATTACACAGTTCTCAGCTCCTTCCAAAAACACAGCATGCTGGCTGCCTCCCAGACTAGGAAACAGGACATGGGAGTAGTCACCTCTCCATCACCAGCACAAACCCAGACCAGCCCTGCAGTGACCACATGGGACTGCTCGGCACCTTGCAGGAGGGAGCTGAAGGAAGTTTCCTTCCTCAAATGTCTCCTTCCATGGAAGCTCAGAGCTGCCAGGCTCACCAGCGAGCAGGGCTTCCCATGGGACACAAGGCCTGGACAAATGGAGACCTTGGAAATGTGCTACTGCAGTTTCCAAGTCTTCCATGGTATAGAAACTCCTTCAGGTCATGAAGCAACAACAGAGCAACATGGTTTGCAGTGCCACAGGCAGGTGGAAACTTTCTAGAGCCATCCATCCATCCATCCACCCACCCACCATGCGGGTTTGTTCAGGATCAGGATCCCATTCTGACTGATTCAGCAACACAACGGCCATGCTGCCAGGCTCAAGACTTCAAATCAACCTGAAACCTTGTGTTTTTTTCACACAGGTGCTGCAGATATGGGTTTGGTTTTCTGGCCAAGAGCCTCACCTGACAGTAGCATGGGGTCTTTCTCGAGGGATTTCTTGACTTGGTCTGATTCCCCAGTCAGTGAGCTCTCATCAATTTTCAAGTCGTTCCCTTGGATCAGGATGCCATCTGATGGCAAGAGGTCACCTGGAAAGGAGGAAAGAGTCTTAAGGATCAGCCCAGACCTGGCAAGTCTCAGCTCACTCCTTGCTGCAGTGTCCTAAGAGGAGGATTCCTGCACTGCGAATTTTGAGTCTTTTTGCCAGTCTCCGACTAAATCTAGATGGAGAGGAAACAAAGGCTGGATATTAAAGGATGATACTTAATAGCTCTAAAATATTGACTGATATATAAAAGCATTAGTTTTGAGGCCCTTTGCTCAGTAAATCAGTCAGCGCTTTCCCATATCTGCTTTACTGAATCAGTAACATCCTTCCCAACACCTCTTGATACATTCAGACTGTTACAGGATCACATCATCCACCCAGAGAGGTGGAAAAAAACCCTGTGTTAAAATCAACACCAGGTTGGAACAAGCTAGTTCCTTTTGGGAGTTTGTACGGAACAAGCATACCTCCTGGTAAGCAAGGAGAGGGACCTACTTTAGCCCAAAGGCTGCCTTTAGCTGCCAATCAACCTCTTTTGAAAGACACCTTGCTAAAGGGATGCTCACCAAGGACAGAGTTATGAAAATGAATCATTTTAAGAGACCAACAGGTTCCCAGAGCAGCCCAAAGCAAATGTTCGTGCGCAGAGCCCAGCTCAGCACTGCCAGCCTTGCTCCGGCTGCAGCCAGCAAGACAAGCTGAGCTTTTTTTGCCTGCACAGGAGCATCTCCCACAGCTCCTGGCCAAGGCATGCTGCGAAACGGCACAGCCCTAGAGGAATAATTGGAGAAGACAGCAGGAGCCACATTTCCCCTCAAGGCAAAATGCCTGGCAAAAGCAGAGAGAAGGAACCGACGTGCCCCGAGACGGAGGAGACCCCAGCCAGCGGCCGGCGGCGCCTGCTCGGCTCCGCACGCCACCGTCGTCTCCACTCACCGTACTTGATCTGTGCGATGTCTCCCACCACGATCTCGGCCACCGGGATCTGAATCACCTGCCCCTTGCGGATGACCGTGAATTTCTGCTCCTGCTCGATGCGGCTCTGGAGGCCCCGGAACTGCTTCTCCTTGCTCCAGTCATTGAAGGCGGTCACCAGCACCACGATGATCACCGAAAACAAGATAGCGGCTCCCTCGATCCAGCCGGCCTGCGACTCCCCCTCGTCCTCCACGCCACCCGCCGACTGGCCGCACACTGCAGTCAGAGGGGGAAAACTCAGCTGTGCCGTGAGACACCTGGTATCTCGAGTAACGTGCACAGACCAGAGCCTGGAGGATGCTTGCTCTGACCTCCCCGCCCTGAACAGGTCCAAGGGCTGCCCCTGCTCTCAAGAGAGGTGTTTTGTTTTTTGTTTTTTTTTTTTTGGGGGGGGGGGGTGTTAGCTTTTTGTTTTTGCCCCTGAAGGCATTTGGGAGTTTTGCTCTTTTGGTTTTAGACACAGGCTGACCTAACAGTGCAAGGGTGGGGAGCCAGGGTGACTGGGGTCTTTCTCCAGTTCTAGCACCCTCCACCCCTTCCTCCGCTGCGTGACCTTGGCATGAGTCATCATCTCTCCGCATCTCCGTTTTCCGGATTGCTGCCCCTGCCCAACTCTTCCAAAGACACTGAAATCCTCAAGCTGGGGAAGAGAACAAAACTTGCCCAAAGCCATGCGGCTAAGAAGGGCACTCCCCAGTTTGGGGGGATACCAAGGGACAGAGCCATGCCCCAAGCCAAGAGGGAAGCCACGGGGGACCTGGGAAGGTACCAGAGCAGACGGACCCCTGGCTTTCATGCATCCTTTGGGGAATTGCGATGAGAGGCCCTGAGCAACGCCGCAGTGACAGCTATGCCCAGACGAGGGCATCAGCGCAAGGCCTTTGACACGGACGGGATCACACCAGGGACCGGCCCCACAGGGAGAAGCCACCACTTAAAAGGATGAGCAGAGGTGGCTTAGCTAAAACGCACCACCAGCGCCCATCTTCCCATGCTGGGCTGCAAACTACCTGCATCCGCAGTGGAGATACCCCATGGGGTGACCCCCCAGAGAGGTCCCTGCTCCCTGATGGCTGGCCAAGGTGGCTCCCAGAGGCCACATCTCCCTACAGCGACGCGGGGGACCCTGGGGACTCACGTTCGTTGTCGCCTCCCGGTGGGTGATAGAACGACAGGCCCAGGGAGATTATGGCTGCGATTTCCAAGATGATCAGTGTGACGTCCTGAAGTGCCTCCCACACTAACTGCAGGAACGTCTTGGCCTTTTTGGGAGGAATGAAGTTCTGGCCGAACACCTGCCTCCTCTTCTCCAGATCGGTCGGGTTCCCGGACAGGCCTGCAGAGGAGAAAGAGAGGAAGATGAGAGCTGGCTCGTGCATCTCCATGTACCTTCCACTGCTGTGCAAGAGGCTCCCACCCCGGCATCACGGTGCTGCTGTCCCTGCAAGGCTGCAAGAGCTGGAGATGCTGTCAGGGACCAGCTGAGGCCGCGTGAGCCCCTCAGGCAGCACGGCGCGGGTGGCGTGGGGTCCTTGCCCCAGGCCCCGTTAGCAGGGCTTTTGCTGCCGACCCACTGCGGCTCCGACGAGCCCCTGGGGCCGACAGCACTGGGGAAGGACCCGCAGCAATGAGAGCGCGAGCTGAATCGCCCCTGCCTCTCGCCGGCGCTGCAGCCGAGCGAAGCGCCCGCGCGCCAGTTAATGCCAGTTGGCACTGGCCGGCTTGTTTACATGCTGCATCAAATTAGCCGTAAATCTGGCACTGAGCATGGAGCTCGGAGCTGTCAGAGCCACCTGATCCGCTCTCCGCTGCCAGTTCAGAGGGAGAAGCAGCCGCCGTGAGCGACCCGGCGCAGCAGGACCGTCTCCGAGCTCGGCCGCGGAGGTACCGCCCCGGGCACCATTGCCGAGGGACGCCGAGCTCCGCCGTGAATGCGGCACCATCCTGCAGAACACACCGGCTGCAGGGGGCTGGGGCAACGAGACCAGACCAGCACCCGACGGGAGCTCGTGGAGGGGCACACGGGGTTTTTCCCCACCAAAAGACGGGCAGTGAAGGTCTAGAAAGGAGCCAGCCAGCCCGAAGGGCGCCGTGCAGATGGAGCGGTACATGCCGCTGCGCACCCTGGCCGCGCACACTGCAATCCCGCACCACGGCATGGAGAAAGGGGTGCAAAAAGGGACCCCCAAATTCCTTCCCGTGGGGCAGCAAGAGACTGCGGAGTGCGGCAGCCCCCTTGAAGCTGGACTGCTTCACGGCCCCATGTCCGCAGGCCAGCAATGAAGCTATGGGAGATGGGAATTCAGCCTGCCCCCTCCCCAGCCATCCTGCTCCCGATGCCTTTAATGCCTTAAAGCCGTTAAACAGTTTGGGGCGGCCCTGCACCACCTTAACCGAGGCGGGCGCCGAGCCCTCGTGCTCTCCACCTTAAGAGCGCCCGCGGGCTCCCACCAGCTCCCGAGATGCACCAGGCAGGGCGATGCACCAGGCAGGGCAGGGTGGCTGCAGCGCCTGGGACAGGCCCCCCGACACGGGACACGTCGCCGTGCCTGGAGCCGCCTGGCAGTGCCGCAAGCCCCCCCCAGGCGAGCGAGCCCTGGTTCGGGGGGGCGGGACGCCTTCCCACCGACTCGGCTGCATCCCAGCGCGTCCGGGCTGGGAGGAAGAGGCAGGACGAAACACGTCCCTCCCTGCTCCGCACCCCCCTTTCTCCTCTGACGAAACCCCGCGGAGGCAGGGAGGCGACGCGCTGGCAGAGCGGGCCCAGGCGTCCCCACCCTGCCGTGACGGGGCCGGCGGCAGCCTGGGATCTCCCGGCCCCGGCAGCCTCCCCGAGCCCAACCCATGCGCGAACGCTTCCCAYCCAACGTCTCCGGCGGGACGCATGGAAAATATCGCTAACAGCGGGCTTTGACTCACCCCGGCGTCAGGACCGTGGAGGTGTGGCGTGGGGTAGCCGTGCCCGGCAGGCACCCGTGTTCCCGCAGGAGGACGGGAGATGCCAGCACAGGGGCCGGGGAGGCTGCCTGCACCCTACGACGCACCCCGGCTCCCGGCCACGGGATCTGGCCTTCCCCAAAACCCATCTCCGAGCATTCCCCTGCAGCCATCCCCTGCCCTCATGTGACAACCGGGCTGGAGAGGGGAGTTTCTCCCAATGCACCCACCCTCCCGTGCAGCCCCTGGTCCCACTGCACCTCCCCTCTGCCCCACGGCAGCTTCTTCCCGCTAGAGCATCCCTGGAGCCCTGGAGGTTCATCTCCCTGCGGGCACTGGTCCACCGCTCTGCACAGGTCTCTCCTGCAATCCCACCCGGGTACAGCCATCATTTTCTTTCTCATTAGCACCTGGAGCTCTGGCTTCCTCCCAGAAGAGCTGGGGGCATGGGAGACCCTCGCAGAGCAAAAAAAAAAAAACCCCTGCTTTTTGGTAGCAAAGTCAGGCTTTGTGCAAAGAGTCCCCCAGCCGGGCCGGGCTCCTTGCCGCAGCTTGGCGGGGGGAGGACGGGGAGCCGAGGCAGGAGCCCCAGGAGCTGCTACCGGGAGCGGGTGCACCAAGGCGGCGTTTCTGCCATCCTCATCGCCCAGGGGAGACAGGGAAGAGACACGCTCTGATCCGTGACTCACCACAAGAGCCTCTGCTTCGCAGCCGCTGCCGTCACACGGCTCCGTCCCCACCGCCCGGCCCGACGCGGCTCCCAGCCGGGGGGACCCCTCAGCCAGGGACGGGGCGACGGAGAGGCTGCAAACTCAACGCCCTGCAGCAAGGGCTGGGGGAAAGGGGCTGCCCCACTAAAAGCCCCTTTGGGGGGGGGGGGTCCCAAAGGGGTCCGGGGCCATCGGCACCTCTTCCAGCAAGAGGCAGCGGTGGGATCAGCGCAGAGGCTGCAATGCCAAAACCTCTCAGCGCTGCCGCGCCGCCCCGGCCCCCTTCCTCACCCGCCGCCTTCGCCTGCAGACGTGTCAAGGCAGGTTGTCCGCCCTCGGCTTGCAGCTTCCCCGCCCTGCCGGGGCTTCCCTCGACCCGGCCCCGTGGCGGCGTCACGCCGCGCGGCGGCTCCCTGCAAGCGCCCGGCAGCCCTCGCTCACGGGCCGGCGCCTCCAAAGCACGAGGGCAGGGGGGACGCCGGGAGCAACAGGAGCTCAGCAAGGCATAGGGATGCGATGGTTGGTCCCGCCAAGCGCTCGCGGCCGTCCCAGCCTCAGCATCCGCCGCAGATGCGGGGGACAGCGGCACGGGCCAGAGCAGCGGTGGCACCGCCGCAGGCTGGTGGGGGAAGATTTGGGCCTCGAAGCAGCATTTGGGAACAAACGGGAGCCCGTGGGTTCCTCCTCGGCGAGAGTTTGCAGGCCAAGGTAGAGCCTTGCGGGTTCGCTTCCCCCTTCGTCCCCTCCCATCCTGCCCCTGAAAAAGCGTGCTCACCACTTGGCAAGGGAAAATGCATTGTTTTGCGGCCTGGATTCGGTATTTCCACCGGGACACCCCCCCTGCTCTAATTACATCCCGAGATTGTCTTCCCTGCCCCCACCTTCCCGGTCCCGATCGCAGCTGTGCAATATGCTAATCCCATGCTTTCGGCACTAAGAATAACCGGCAAGTTTTCAGCGCGCAGACACATCCAGGCCCCCCCGTCCCGCGGAGTCGCGTCCGGCCAGCGCCGCTGCCGGCCCGGGCCGAGCGGAGCGGCGGGTTCCTCCCCCCCCCCGTGCCCCTTTCGATGCCAAGACGTGCGTTTCCGTGCTCTGCCTCCCCGCCAAGGCGGCCCGCGGCAGGCGCTCCCCAACCTTTGAACTCTCCTTCCCCCGTGTCCCACGCAGCCCCGCAGCGAGCRCCGTGAATTATTAAACGGCGGCAGCGCTGGCGGACCTCTTGTTTTCTTGTACGACGCAGCATTAGGATAAGGGACCATCTCCCACCGGGCTTGCGATCGACACCTGGCGCAACAGGATCCCGCTCACAAGCTCGGCCCCAAACTGGTCCTTCCAGCCCGACGGTCGCCTGCGATAGCTGCTCAGCACCCTCCAGGCACAGCCTTAAACCCTGCCTGGAGGACATCAACCAGGTCCACCAGGCAGCGGTTCCCACCTCACCCTGCCCGGCACGCGCGGCGCCGGAGCAGCGCGGCAGCCCCTTACCTTCCACCGGCGACGTCTTCAACCTCTTGCAGACGTTCTGCACGCCTCCGTACGAGTCGTTGAGCCTGGCGACCGCCTCGGCGCTCCTCAGCTCCATGAGGTTCCTCAGCTCCATCACGGAGCAACCAAAGTCCCCCTCATGGTTGCCTTCGGCAACCGAGTTCCCGGGGTGGTGGTCAGCCACGTTGTTCGTCATCGTGCCGACGCGGCCGCGCTCGCGGCGGCAACGCCACGAGAGAACGGGATCCCGGATCCTAGTTTTTCGCCTCCGTGCCGCGAGGGTCCCGCTGGGGGACGCGGGCGATCCTGGGCGGCGGCCCCGCTCTGCAGACGCGGGAGACGCGGCGGGGGCGAGCGGGCGCTTCCTGCGGGAGCTTCCCAGGTGAAGCGGGTGCCTCTAGCCAAGCCCAACTTCTCCGGATAAAGGTGTAAACAGGATGTGCATGTTACCGTGGAAGCGACCTTAGCAACGACCAGCGTGCATCTCCTGGAGAAGGAGGAGGGTTCCCTGGATACCACAGCAACTGGAGCTGCAGAAACAGAGATGCGGAACAAAAATACAGTCATTAGGAGGCCCAAGAGGCCGGCTAATAAATATGCATGCCCCACGGGATGGGAAGCGAGAGCACCCGTCCRCCAAAAAACACCAGGAGGCAACGCGGCGCCGAGATGCTCGCGCACGGCTGGAGYGCCCCGTCCCGGGAACGGCGCTGCGACGCCCGTTACGCACCAGATCCCGCGCTGGCGGACGCCGGATCGCCTCCGCCGAGCTCGGCGCGGGCTTAGGGACGAGGCCGACGYGAGGAGCCGGGCGGCTCACGGCCGCGCCGTCCCGTCTTTGCCGCCGGGAGAAGGATCCCGCCAGCCCCGCGCCGGGCGGCAGGAAGAGCTGCCAGGTGGTTCTTCGCTCAGCCCCCAGCTGTCCAGCCCAGAAAATACTCCCTTTTATTTTCGTTTAAAAATACATCTTGGGAGTGGAAAACAGCTGCTTCCTCAGCACGCTCTGCCGTCCCGGGGAGGGAAAACCTGGCAACGACGCCGGCAACAGGTAAGCGAAAGCATCCCATTGATTTAGCTGTCAGCACCAACAAGATGGGGCTCGGAGCACCRAGCAGGCTTTTAATCAGAGAGAAACTACCGAAACCCACACGTTTCTCTAAAATAAAGAGGCTCTTGCATTAATCACATCCTTTCAGGCTCTGTCTCGGGAAGCCCACTCGTACTATGGTTACGAGCTCTATTACCRTCCCCGGGAAGGCGGCGGTGAGGAGACGAGAGCTGCTGCAGCCGCGCGGTCCCAAGGCTGGAATTGCTGCCGGTCGGGCTGCATCCCAGCTCCGCTGGCAAGCTCCGAAGGTCGGGATGCCCCGAGTGGCGGCACGGGCACCGCGGGAATCCCGCGCCCCTGCCCGGGGTTTCACGCCGAGCCGCTGCTCGGGGCATCCCGGGATGAGGTTTCCCTGCCGGACGATGCCAGGGAAAGCCGCGGAGGGAGCAGGGAGTGCGGTGAGGGCTGGAGGCCAGGACACCCCTCTAGAGCCTGCTAGGGAGACCACGAAAGGAAAATAAAGCGTTTCCCAGAGCTATATAAACCTGCAGCAAAAGGGGTCCGGCCTCTAAGGCAGCGCCGACGCCGAGGACACGAACCACGGGGCGAGAAGCCGAGCGGGCAAACCGGGCCGGCGGAGGCGAGCGCACGCGCCTTCCGCAGCCCTTGCAAACCCACCAGCCGCCCCGCCGCCGCCTGCTCCCACGCGGGCGAAGCCCTGCGCCGCCCCGCAGCGAACGACTCAGGTTTCCAGCCCTGATCACAACGGCGCTGAAAACCAAAAACCAAAAAACCCAAAGCCAACGGGCTCCCGGGCGCCCCTCACCGACACCTGCCCGGCGCCAGCCCTTGCAGCTCCCCTGCCAGCCAGACGCGGCCGGGGAAGGTTTTAAGCGCTGTCAGGAGGCAACAGGCAGCCACCGAACCCCTCGGAGGCCGGCGACGGCGGGGCCGCGTTTCCCAGCCCCTYGGCATGACGCCGGGCCCGGCCGGTGCCCATGGAGGAAAGGGGGGTTCRCCAGCATCCTCGGCCCTGCCCGGGCGCCCCGCGGCCCCTCCGGGGAGCCGGGCTCATCTCTCACTTAGAGGCATGAAAGCTCCCGCCAGCAGGCGGTAGGAGACAGCAG
>NW_020450705.1:3731876-3735408 GCF_003343035.1 Apteryx rowi
AAAAAAAAAAAAAAAAATCCCCCCCCCTCAACACGCTAATTTTTTCCCTTCATAGCAAGTAGCATCTTCCAAAGAGAGCTAAGAGGTTAAGAGAAAGACAGCTAATTAATATTGTAACGGCGAAGTCTGTAATTACCCCTGAAGGAGCCCACGGGGCACCTATCATTATCTCCCCGTTCCCGCAGCGAGGTTCCCGCCCCTCCGAGAGCACGAGCTCCGGGGACTCGCTCCGCGGGTCAAGGAGAAAGAAGGGAGCGCGGCAGGGCAAGGCCTCGAGCATCCCTTGGGGGCCCGGTTTGCAGACGGCACCTTGGCCCCGGTCAGGAGACCCTTCCCTAACCCCGGCACGGCTTCGGGCCACGGCACCCCAAGGAGCTGGGACTCTTGCAGAGACACAAGCACCTTCCYGCCTGGTCCTGCCGGCACGGGACAGACTCCCGCGTGCCCTGGCCATGCTGGGAAGGATGTGACCCAAGCAAGCGGAGAGTTGCGCTCAGGCTTCCCTAACGGCTAATGCTCTAATGAGCTCCTAATGACTCCGGCAGTATTCAGCAGACCGTCCACAACTCTAATAATAATCAGTTCCCAGAGCCCTTAAGGCATCAAAAAGGAAGCAGTGCTTTCCAAGGGTCTCCTTCGCTGAAAGGAAAGCAAGGAAGGAAGACGGATGAGACACCRCGTATTCTGGCAGCCGACAGCGGCCAGGTGTAAAACCCCTCCCTGCGGACACGTCCCACCGCTGCGGAGGTCAAGAAAACATGCCGCAAGCGGAGCGCGCGGCACCCTGCCCTCCTTGCAACCYGGATTTTGCTGGCCAGTGGGCAGCTGCAAGGCCAGGCCCCTGCTCRATCCGGCGCAGCGGCGTGGAGCAGCGGGAAGGAGCATGCACACACGCAGGGGAAGGAGGGAACAGCCAGCGAGGAGCGATGAAGCCGATGCAGYGCTGCAGACAAACCTGCCCGGAATAATAAACGGCTGCATTACACCTCCGCCGGGGCCGGGGAGGACAAACGCATGCCCGTGCTGGGGACGCAGCATCCCTCCGGGCGCGCCAGCCGGGCACGCAAGCGTCCGCGGGCGGCAGGGGAGCCGCGGGCTCGTCAGGGCGGATGCGGGGATGCCTACTAGCTCCTAAACCTGGGGGGAGGAAAAGAGACTGGTCAGACAGGGAAGAGGCCACAGGACTCGAAAGCTAGACCCCATCCCAGGAGCACGAGGCCGGAGCAACAACCTGCCCTCAGCCCGGGCACGGCTGCCCCCTCCACAGGCTCCTGGGAAGCAAGAGCTCAGGTCTTCCTTCCTGAGGAAGGAAAAGCCAAGCCGAGAGCAAAATCAGCCGGACATACGATGTGCGATGCTTTCAGAGGCCTCGCTGCAACGCCGGCAGCGCAGCCCCCAAAACTCAACAGCCGGCGGCTGCTGCTGCTGCAGCAGCTATTCCTGGGCCAGGTCTCAGAGCCGCTCGCTCGGCAAGGCAGGATCAGGCCCAACCAACCAGAGATCCCCAAATCCAGCCCTCCCCAGGCTTTTTGCCTGCTGCATCAGCACAAGGCACCCGCAGGCCTCGCGGGGCAGCCCGCGTCGCGGCCCCCGTCCGCCCCTTCGCCGCCCCAGGCGGCTCGAGCGACAGCCGCTTCGCAGCTTTGGCGATGGGGTGGCATCGCCACTCGGCTGCTGGAGGTTGCCATGGCAAACTCAATGTAAAGCTCCGTCAGGGATGCTGTTTATGCTGCCAAATGSGGGGGGGGGGGGAGAAGTGACCCTTCCTGGCTCAGGTTTAGGATTTTTCCTCTTTGGAAGTTAAAAGCCGAGCTCCAGGCGCCGCTGGAGAAGCTCTGCTGAGCGCCGCGCAGCCCTGCCGTCCAAGGGACAGGCTGACACCCCGGACAGACACCCGGGCTCCAGAAGCCAAAGTAGCCAGTTTCTGCATGGAAACGGCCCTGATGCACCTTTCCCTCCCTGGCAAACATCCCGGGGGAGACGCTACCGATTTCCCCGGGTTTCTTCGCTGTTGCGTGAACCTGAGCTTGCCGCCTCCAGCTAGCGCCTGGCACGGGGCTGCCGGGGAGCCAGGTGCTCCGTGCGGGAGCGATGCTCGAAGGGCAGCGGGAGCCAAAAAGCTGCCAGAGCAACTGCATCTGCTGCGAAAAAGTCACCGGGCGGGATGTGCTAAGCGCTACCTCCGGCAGCAGGTATTTTGGGAGAAGGCCCCACGTTGAGGCAGCTGTCTCAGCTCCACGCCGACGAGCCGAGGCGCAAGCGCGCAGGGATGCATCCGCGGCTCACGGGGAGCTTTGCACGACACGACCGGCCGGGTTGAGAGCGCAGCAGGACGGAGATGAAAATCTCGGAGGCGAACTCACCTTGGGAGAYGCGGGGGGGCTCGGGGCGGGAGTGTCTCCCGCAGCTCCGGCTCAGGCGCCAGCTGGGTCTGTCGCCCGTGGAAAAAGCACTAAAACGCACCGGGATGAAGCGAGTCGCCCAAGGTGACGCAGGCAGCCTGTGGCAGAGCAAGGAGCGGGTCCCAGGGCCTTTCCTTACCTCCCCAAACCTCGCGGTGGGCTCAGCAGATGGGGTCCCATCGCCTCCCCCCCGTCCTTGCGGAGCCGCCGCGTGGGAGCCCCGGCACGGCACAGCACGGCGCGGCGCGGCGCCCCTCCCCTGCACACTCACCAAATCGCAATGTGCAGATGGCAGCACACGCGCGCCGATTCCCAGCACCACCCATGGCAAGCCGGAGTCGCCGGCGGGCYGCTCCGCGTTAACCCCTCCCGCGCCGGCCGCCCGCCCGCCCGGGGATGCCCCGGAGAGGAAGCCGGGAGAGCCAGCGGCTATTTTTAACTCCTCGGGCGAGAGGGTGGCGCGAGGAGCCCCGAGGGTGACTCAGGGTGGCGAAACCGCAGGCTCTGCRGATGCGGGGAGGGCCGGGGCCTCGGCCCCCGAGGGGCAGGGGCGCAGCCCTTCGGCGTGTCCCAGGGAGGATTTTCGCCCTCGGGACATGGCGCTTCCTCCGGAGCTCGCTGGCGGCCAAGAAAGGAGGAGACACGCCGGGGAGCGGCGCCGTCAGCGGCGGAGCGACGGGAGCCTGGTGCCCCAGCGCGGGAAGGCAGCAGTCCCGGACTGCCCTCTCCGGGCCGGCTCTCGGCTCATCCRTGCAGCAGTCCCGGCGCAACTCCCCCGGCTGGGAAGCAGCTCCGGCGCAGCGCCCTGCACCACCATGCACCACCAGCGCCCCGTGCACCCGCTCCACCGCTCCCTGTTCCCCCAATAACCCCGCTGTCCTTCCCCGAGCCCCGGGTACCACGGTTGGCCGGGGACCCCCCGCGGCAGGCTCCGGCGCGTCCCCCCCGCGGCATTACCTCCTGGCCGCCGCGAGCGCCTCCTCCCGCCGCGGCATCGGTTTCCTTTGCCGGAGAGGCGCTGCCTCGGGGCGGGCGGCGCGGAGCCCCAGGGGAGGGGACGGCGGCGGGGCCCCCACGCCGGCGCCTGCCTGCGGGAAAGCCCCCGGGGAACCAGCCGCCCGGGAAGCGCC
>NW_020450705.1:3735618-3749565 GCF_003343035.1 Apteryx rowi
GACGATGCTGGTGGACCCTCTCGCTCCCTGCGCGATGAGGAGGGCGAGGAAGCTCCCAGCCTTCGCCCTGCAGGAACGGGGGGCTGCGGGCGCCCCCGGGGCGTTGCAGCCGGGGAAGGGAGCCAGCAAAAGGCCCCAGGAAGTCCCAGGGCCTTGCACGTCCCCAAGCGAAGGCCAAGAGCTGCAACGCTTGGCACCAGGGGAAACCGAGTCACAGCACCGAAGCAACCTGGGCCGCTGCCCGGGGCTGGCACTGCAGCCAGGGAAGCGGCGTTTTGGCTGCAAGGAGACAAACCCCACYGGGAATTTGCTGCAGGGCCAGGAAGGAGCTCAGGGCTCCTTCCCCAGGACGCCCCACGCTCACTGCCGGCGGCCCCGGGGGCAGCGGCAGGCGCACGCTTCCCGATGGAAACGCGGCACTTGCTTTTCCCGCTTTCCCCCACACTGGACCGGGAGGTGCCGGAGCAACCGAGGCAGCTAGGAAACGCAGGGAGTTAAAATTCCCAAACTCCCACGCGATGCCGACTCCTACACACCTCCGCGTCCGCGCGCTGGGATGCCAGAGGTGACAAGGCAGGGGGGGGGATGGAAACGAAAGAGCCCCGTTACCGCAGGCAATGCGGAAAGCRCAGCCGCTCACGTCGAGTGACACCCGCTGTCAGCGCCGCCAGGCCCCGAGTCGTCACCGACGCCATCCGCGGCCCCCTCCCGGCTCTGCCGCCGGAGTATGAATCGCACGAGCCCACGTATGGCAGCGCCTGTAGTATTTCTCCCACACACCTCCGCTGATGCACACACACACCGCCGGCGACGGCAGCGGGGAGAGCACGCGCTCCGGGTGCCGGGGCGCGCGGCGGCATGCATGCACACGGTGCCCGGCATGGCACGCCACGCACGCCACGCGCAAGGACACGGGTGGTGCAAGGGGCTCGCCGTCGCTTGCACGCGCAGCCGGGCTCGTGCAGACCTCCCTAGACGCGCAGCCCTGGGCGATCGCTGCCGGAGCAGCGGGGCGGCCGGGCCGCTCCCGGCTTGCTGGGCTCTGCCTGCAACTCAGCAGCCGTTGCATCACCTGGCTCAACCCACCCACTTTTCGCTTTCACATCCACAAAACCACCCGGATCTGGGGGCTGAGCGCCGCACCCGCGTGCACATCCATCCTCCACCGGCCGCCTTCAGCCGCAAACCTCCAGCTCCCGGCGCGGTCCCCGCCGACGCAGAAATCCCACCCTGCAAACACCACCGCTGCAGGCACAAGACCGCCGGCTCACTGCCAGCACCGTTCCCGGGAACGGCGGCGAAGGAGGGGGACAGAGCTCCCCAGCATGGCCCGGCCCCGGTGCACACAACCAGAGCGGCACAGGAGGGATGCAATGGGAGAAGCACCGGGCAGGACCGGTGCAGRGTGCTGGACGCAATGCCTGGCTCTTACAGGGGGCACAGACTGGCTTTGCTCACTTTTTGCTAGTATTTTGCCACCTCTTAAAGCAAGAAAGCTTTTTTTTTTTTTCCTGCATGCCAGAGGCAGAGTACGTTAGGCTTTGCCAAAGGCTGGGGAAGAAAGAGGCTGGAGACAGCAGACCACGGAGGCTCCCACCRGGACGGGCTCAGCGAGCGGCTGCCTGCAACCCGGCTCCCCAAAACCCGCTTCCCCGAGGGGCAGAGCGGAGCCCGCTGCAAGGCCGGTTACGCCGTGACTCACGGCTGCCCAAGCCCTGGCACGACACATACATGGGCAAAAGGCACCCGAGCGCGGTGCGGCGCGGCGCGAGGGCTGCGGAGCCTCCTCGCTCCCGGCGCAGGAATCCGCCCACGCCCCCGGGCTTCCCCTCCGCCACGGCCCAGCGGCAGAAAAATTCCAGGGGGGTGGAAAAAAAAGAAAAAAGAGGGAGTCTCCAGGCGAGCTGTCAAGGGGAATGTTTCCATCTAAGGCCTTGGTATTTCTCTCCCGGCGCCTGCACTARATCACCCGGGCTCCTCTCATTATTCTTTTGTGCTTTACAAGGTAGCGCAGACGTTGGGAAGCCRCGGGGGGAGCGCTCCAGAAGCACGCCGAAATCCCGACCCGGCCGCTCCTGCAAGAGCGGATACCTGGAGCGGTGGCGCTGAGTGTCTTCGAAGGGGCGACGGCATCGCAGCATCCCTCTGCCCGCGCTCCCCCCGCGGCGCCGGCGTGCCCAGGGCCGCATTCCCGCCCCGTGAGGATGGAGGAGCTGGGAGCTCCTTGCCAGAGGTCCAAGATGAGTTTCCCTTTCCCAGCTGCTGCCGAAAGAGCGGCCAAAYGGGGACAGGCGGGATCTGGTCTCGCTCCACCGCACCGGGCGATGCCCACCAGGGACAYGATGCCTCGGCCGGCCGGGAGGGAGGCTTCATCCTCGCCTGCCCCTTCGTCTTCCTCCCACGTGGCAGGGCCCCGGGAAACAGGTTCCTCCTGCCCCGAGCACCGCGGACGCCGCGGGCCAGGCGATACGGCGTCAGCTCTCCCGCGCGCTGGGCAACTTCACCCGGGCTCTTTTTCCTCCCTCCAGTCCACTCGGTCTTGCAGYCCCTCCGCGGCCGGAGCCCCGGGGCCGGCAGCTCTCGCGCACGCACCGAAGCCTCTCCTCGCCTCGCCTCTCCGCCACGAGCCTGCTCCGCACCGGCCCCGGCGCCTCGTCCGCAGGCTCCCGCCTTGCTCCTTTTTGGGTTACGAGGCATTTTGCAACCTGAAAGCCGGCGAGGCCGAAGGAGCGCGGGGAAACGTTTGCGGCTTCAGCCGACTTCAGAACCGGGGCAACAAAACTCGATAGAAATAAGGCATCGAACCAGGCGCGGGGCTCCGCCGCGGCTTCTTATCCCTCGACTGCCTTCCGCAGCCCGGCGGGCAGCGGCACCGGGCAGAGCACGCCGCGCTCGGCTGCTCCGAGGCCGGGACTCTCGGAGAGCCTCCAGGCCTGCCCCGCCGGAGCGGCCGTGCCGACGCACGGAGCGCTGCTCGGAGCGGCCGCCGGAGAGGGCGCGAGCTGCAGGGACAGGATCAAAAACGAGGATGCGCGTGCAAAGCGAGCCGGGCTGGAGCAAGAGCCCGGCGGAAAAGCCCAGGAATCCTGGCTCCCACCTTTCCACACCCTACCGAGGGAGCGGAGGAAACGGCTTCGCTCGAAAAACAAACGAAAAGCAGCGAGCACGAACCGACCTAGAGAGCGCGAGGAGTCTCGCAAGCAAAACAACACCCGGAGAGCTCGCGAGCTAGCGGCCAGCACACGCGGGTGCAGCCGCGTTATTTTTAGCTGCCTCACACAGGGACAGGGGATTCCTGCCCTGAAGATCCCCGGGGGCTTAAAATAGGCCCCGCCGCTTCCTCCCAACAGGAGCCGCGAGAAGCACCGGCGGCGCCGCTGCCGGGACCCCGCGCGCCCCAACGCCCGCGCGCGCCAGCCCGCCGCTCCGGCTCCTCCGGCCCGGAGGAGGCTTTTGGCGCTCGCCCGCATGCGAGCGACGCGGGGCGCCCTTCCCTGCTCCGGCCGGCACCCCCGGAGCCGATGCCGGCGGCCTGACCACACAACTAACCTTCTCCGCTCGCCGCTCCACCAGGCGAGCTGCTTCCTCCGGCCACGCTGGGAGAAATGAAAAAGCAAATGCAAAAGGGAAAAAAAAAAAAAAAAAAAAAAAAAAAAAAAAAAAAAAAAAAAAAAAAAAAAAAAAAAAAAAAAAAAAAAAAAAAGGAAAAAAAAAAACCCAAACAGAAAATCTCCCTCTCGATTTACAGCAAGGGAAACTGAGGCAGGGGAAGTGGAAGTCGTCCGACAGCGCTGGGCAACGCAGCGGCTCGCTGTGCCACGTCCACCTGGCCGGGAAGGGTCTCACCCAAAGGGGCAGGATGTTATTTCCCAGGGGAAATAACACCCCGCGCCGGCTCCGACGGGGAAGGGACGGCTTCGCCCGTGGCTGGGCCAACCCGGCGTCCGCGGCCCGACCCGAGGCCGGTGGCAGCCGCAGGGACGCGGCGCGGCACGCAGCCTTCCCCGAGCCTGCAAATCCGGGCGACGCGCAGGTCTCCGGCACGGCACTGGGTTGCAACAGCTCCGAGGGCTCCCAGGCAGTCCAGCTCCGGCTCACACGCCAGGCAAACGGGGCTCCGAGCACCGGATAACTTCTTTGAGCCAGCACAGGAGACAGTCGCAGCGGACCGAGCCAGCCAGAAGTCTGGATTTTTCCATTGCAAAGTCCAAAAGGAGATTTTGGGGGGCGAAGGGGAAGAGTAAGCAACCGGGGGGTGCCTGCGAGCCCCCCCCTTCCCCAAAGGGTTAAAAAATAAAAGACGGCAAAAGCATGTCTGCGATAGGAAAAACACACGCGCTCCCAGGGAGAGCAAGCCGGCTGCTCGCCGCTTCCCTTCCCGACATGCCCCGCTCCTGGGAAAGTGTAGGCTGTTTTCCATATATAACTGCAAACTGTTCCATGCAGTAAGAAGTCTAATTAAAGGGAGGGAGGGAGAGCGGGAGAGACACAGAAGACCGAAAGGCAATATTTATACGAGGGAAGAAAGCCTGCATCCCAGGCACCAAATTAGACCCTTGCAGAGCAACGCCTGTGATATCATCGGGAGATCAAATCTGGGCAGAGCGGCAGCTTTGCAGAAGAGGCAAATCAGAGCCTGGAAAACATGTGCCAATAAGCGAGCGGAGGGAGCCAGATGGGCCACGGGAGCACGGGGAGGGGAGGGGCGGGGGGATAAGGAGCTAATCCGAGCCAGTTGTCGGGGATAATGCGAAATACCGCGGGAGCGTGCGCGGACGCCCCCAGACCCCCTCGGCGCTGCCGGATTCCCAGGGTCCCGGGCGAGCCGTTCCCCTCCGCCCCGCACATCCTGTGGCTGGAGAACGAGTTACTTAAGTAAATAGCAGGAATCTGGTTTAAAAAAAAAATAAAAATAAATAAATAAGGCCACATGCGTGCACACCCGGGAACGGGGCCGGGGGAAGTGAAACTCCGGCGAGGGGAGGCGCCCGCTGGCACAGTGCCGGGCCGGAGCCAGCTGCCGCAGCAGCGCCGGAGCAGCGGGTGGGAGCGGGCACCCGGGCTCCTCCGGCACCAGGGGCATCCCCCAGCCCTGGCTTTTCCCGCGGCTGCATCCCCTGGGGACGGGAAAGCCCGCGCTCCCGCCTGGCTGGGACAGGACGGGTGCAAGGAGCACATGGCTGAATGGGGGGGAAAAAAAAATACAAAGCAAGAAAAACGAAAAAAAAATCAACCCCCCCCCCGATCTGTTCTTCAAAGCCTCTTTGTCAGACCTACACTTCCCACAAGTGCCAGCCGCAGCCCCAAGGTAATCCACAGCCAGCTAACACGTTCCCGGAGTTATTAGGTCCTCTGCCTACACTAGGTGTCAATGCATCTTAAAACCGTTACCATGCTTTAATTAAGCGCCAATCATTTCAGAGCCACCCTGCCTAGGCTGAACGCCTGCAGGGGGGCCGGCAGGCACCGGGCGGGACGAGCCCCTCCGGCCCCGGACCTGCCGCTATGCCGATCCATCCATCCGGGAGCGAGGCGCCGGCGTTCCCTGCGCTTACCCCCGGGTAACCCCACCTCCCGTGCACCTCCGTGCTCCCGCGTGCACGCACACACCCTTGCGCCCCGGGCGCCCGGCACCGTCCCGACCTGCCGTCCTGTTTACGCAGCCGTCTCGGCCCCGCCGCGCTCCCGCCAGCGCCGGCGCCTCCCAGCTGCGCCAGCGACCCGGAGCGACCGGGCTCGTCCCTCTCCCCGGCGCGAAATCCCTGGCAGGGCTCCTGCCGCCCGCGAGCATCCCAGGATGCTACCTGCTTTGCGCTAGTGGGGCCTGGAGGCTCCATAGCCGTGGGAGGCTCCGAGCAGCCCCTGCCTACGGCAGGCGTCGCTCCAGGCGGGCGTCTAAGCACCAGCGCTAATCGGGGGATAAGGGCAGCTTTGGAAGCGATAGGGCAGGAGATCACCGCAGCAAGCCGGGTGCTGGGCGCTTCCCGCCTTCGCCCGCTTCGCCACCCAGCCAAAACCAGGCAAAACCCTCTCAGCACGTATCCCCCCGCGCTGCAGGCGCCCCGCGTGCACCACCTTGCAGGCGCTGGATGCGTTCCACGCTCGGCTGCAGGAGGCTGGAGAAGCACAAGGATCCCCCGGCTGCCTGCCCTGCGGAGGAACAGGCAGATGCTGCCGGGAAGGGAAAACGAGGAAATGCCGTTTGCTCCACCCCGAGGCTGCGCCAAGCGGCCGGATAAACACGGTGTGGGATGCCCTCGGCACGGGATGCCCTTGGCGCGGGATGCCCACGCTGGCACCCCGCGACGTGAAACCGGGCGCGCACGGAGAGGCACGGACGAAAGAACGGAAAAGCCAAGCCAAGAAGGGAAGCAACGAGTGGAAGGAGATTAAAAGCCGCAGGTCAGGAGTTGGCGCAACAGTTTCGGCATCGGAGCGCGTCCCTGGGGATGGAGAAGCAGGTAGCAGGATGAGGTTACGCGGCTGGTTTTTACCCAAGGGGAGGCGAGCGGGTCTTGGCTGCTTTCTCCTTCCTTCCCTGAGCGAGCGCGAGATGTCCTGGGGGAGACACGCGCCCAGACACACAGATGCTCTGCAGCTCTCCAAGGAGGAAATATTGCATGATTACAGTCAGCTGGTTCGGTCCTCCCATTTGTTTTTCCATAGCTCGTTTGGGGTCAGCTTTAACAGCAGTTCATCATTTGGGAAATAACAACACTTCACCCCTCCTCCCCCAAATAAAAACCTCAAAGACATCGTTTAGACGAGCTTAATTTGGACGCCTAAAAATAACCCGCACTAGTCACACTGGAAAATGCAGGCTGTGGAGTTTTACACTTTCACAGCATGACCCGGGACACGGGCGCTTCCGCTTACGGGGACGGTCCCCGCAGCGCCGCAGGCGCGTCCCCGGGCCGGGCGCGGGCACGGCGGGACGCGCGGCCTTGGAGGAGCCACCCAGGGCAGGGCAGGGCCAGCCCGGCCGCGGCCCGTCCTCCCCGACGAACGTCTCGGCGCCTGCACTTTCCCGAGCGCGGGCCCAAGCGGGAGGCGGTGACTCACGGCGCCGGCCGCACGCGGACACCCGGGAAGCAGCAGCAGCAGCCATGCCTGCAGGTTTTCCATAGCGAAGCCAAGCTTACGGTCCCAGTTCTCTTTAGCTGATTCACCTCCGCTTCCCCCTCCGTCCCCAGGCGAACGCAATCAAACCTCTCTGCCAGCTTTACCAAGGACAGAAGATAAATCCTCTGCGCTAAGGATTCCTATAGGCGGGTTATTGCAGTTCTCCCTGTGTTTTGCAGCAGCACGACAGCCGCATGCCACGCGACCCTCTTCCATAGCCTTGCGCTGCACAATTCAGTGTTTTTACAGCCCGACAGTCCAACGCACCTATAACCCCAGGTTACGCCGCTGCTGGCCTGGCGCTACCAGCGGGGCAAGCCGCTCTCGGCATCGCCGCGGCGGAACAAGGCCTGGCAGAGCCGCGAATCAAGCCCAGCGCTGCCCCGCACTCCTCCCCTCGTCCCGGAGGCGGGAATCGTTTCTAAATCCCGTTCGTGCTGGAGCACGAGCCCCGTCCCAGTCCAGGCCGTTCCCCAGGCTGCTCCCAGCCGGCACCATCACGGAGGCTGTTCCGGATCGGTGCTCCCAGCACCTTCATGCATTCACTCCCGGCAGACATCCACACATGCGGATGGCGCTAGGTTGGGAATTGCAGGGAAAAAAGATGACCCCGCATGTTGCCGCATGTCAGCTGCGGCGATAGCTCACGGAGCGTTTTCCGTACGTGCTGCCGGTGCTCAACGTGCTTCTCCCAATGCCCAGCCGCCTGGAGGGGTTACCGCCGCGCGTACAGATCCCGACCAGGACCGGGAGCATTGCACAGGAAAACGAGGGTCCCTGCCCCCAGTCACGCCTCCAACAGCCCAAACCTTGGCACGCACCATGCAGAGCAAACCTCAAGGCCGCGGCTCCGCTCCCTGCCCAAAGGCCCGAGACGGGGAGATGCTGGGAGGACGGAGCCATCTCCCAGCTCACCCTCGCGCCCCTTCCCTGCCCGCAGCAGCCGCGTACACGGCGCGAGCCAGAGCGCAGCTTTGGCACCGCGACACGGCGCAGCCCGAGATCCGGGCCGGACAGCCGAGCGCTTTGAGCAACCCGGGATCACTCTCAGGCAGCTTGCAAGAAGGTGGGCAGGGAGATGAAGAAGCTGGAGCATCGCGACGCCGCGCCACCGAGCCCCGGGGAGGGCTGAGACAAGACGCAGCATCAGCATTTCCGAGGTCTGCAACTCGCAGCAACAAATAGCAATAATAATAATAATAATAAAAGCACACGTGCAGCCCCAGGTGCAAGCAGCAGGCTGGAGAAAGGGCTGCTCAGCACCTCCCGGGCAAGAGGGGGAGGAGAAGGGACACTAAAGCTCTAGCTGCCACAGCAGGGTCCTTAATCAGCACCTTAGGAAACCGTGCTTAAAACCAGACACCTTCTGCCCGAAATCCGAGCCCGGACCTGAAAATCCGATCACTAGATCCGATGCTCAAAGAGCAAAGGTCACTCCGAGTCCCGGCCCGGCGAGAGCGACGCAGTCCCGGACTCTCCGGCCGGACCCCTCTGGCCCGGCGCCGACCCGCGGGGGCACCGGCCCTGCTGCCCCCCCCCACCCCACCCCCCGGCGGTAACGGATACGCAGCTCGCCGCGCCGAGGGCCAGCGGTTTATTTTTAGACTCAGGAACGAAGGAGCCCGCGAGCGGCCCTCTCGGCTCTCGGCCCTGGCAAAGGCGGCTTTTCGAAGCGGAGTTTTTATTGCTGCCACCCCCCGGCCCCAGCACGCAGACCAAGGGACCCGGCCACTGCTGAACCGCCTGCATCGGGCCTCAGCCCTCCCCACTGCCCCCCAAACAGGGCGGCATGGGGGGATTCAGCCTCCGGCTGGCATTGGCACTGCCCAACTCAATTCCTCCCCCGGCATTAATTTTCCTCTGCCCAGGGAGGAGGAGGAGGATGCTGGGATCTGCCTCTGCAAGGGACCCCCGGCAGCAGGCTCCAGCTCATTCCCAGTTCTCCGGGGGCCTGCGGCACGCCGGGCAAGGCTGACCTTCCCGCGTCGGAGATGTCGGCAGCCTCCGCGGCGCAGAGCCCTCCCCGCCAGCTGCGGCGGAGCGGGCGGCCGGCACCACGCGCCGGGAGCGGGCCGCGGCGGCACCGCGGGAAGCGGAGCGCGCCCAGCTCCCGCTCTGCAAAGGAGGCATCGTATTCCTTCCTCCCCATCCCCGGGCAGACAAACTCTTCCGGGTAGGGACTCCTACCCGCCGCGCTCCGCACTGACACGCCAGCTCCCAGCTGGGTCAGCAGGGGGGAAAACACACAGACAGCACATTAAAAAGAAAAACACGGGGGGGGACAGAGACTCGCCGCGGCCACGGAGCCCGTCCGCAGCCCGGCTGCCGACTCATCCCTGCCACAGAGGCGCAAGAGCCGAAGTTTCCCCATCAGCACAAAACGCGGACGAGCGGCCAGACCCTCGCTCGGTGCCTGCTGCCTCGGCAAGGCGTCCCCCCGCCGGGGCCGGGGCCGGGGCTGGCCGCGCGATGCCGCGTTATGGGCACCAGCTCCGACAGCCGAGGCCCCGGTTCCCGGCCCCGCGCGGGGATGTCTCTGCATCCCACCGGTACAAGCGGGAGCCCTCCCAGCAGCTCCCGAAGGCAGCGGCATGTTCAGCTCATCTGTTACTCACAGAGGGCTCGTCAGAGCCTCTGAACAAACCCTCAGAGGATCCCAGTTACTTAATTAGCGCTTTAAAGAGTCACCGTCCAGGCGAGTGACACACCAGCAGGTTGTCATGTGCTCTGCATGTCTCAAGCGTTTGCTTTCTTCCTTTCTTTACCCACACTGGCTTTTTCATCCCCCTCCCTATTTGCAATGAACAAATAGAGGGGCAGGTTTTATAACTGCAGAAACTCTATTATCCCTCAGCATTAAAGGCAAAAGCAGCTAATTAAAACATCAAAGTCAGGTGTTTCATTAGTTGAGCCTCAGGAAGCCCTGGCAGGAGGGAAACGGGGCTCCCACTGCCAGCTGAAACGATGGGTCGACACCAGGGCTGGACCCGCACCCAGGGAACGGGACCCATGTGCTCAACCAGGAGCTCAGGGCTGACTCAGCCCGGACAGCGAGTCACCGCCGGAGCATCCCTCCGCCTCCAGCGGTCCCTACTCATCACAGGAGGCTTTGCCTACACCAAGGCTTTGCAAGGGAGAAGGTGGGGAAAGGTACATCATCCTCTCCCCGTTCAATCCGTCAAGGCTCAGAGCTGCTTCCCTGCAGGAGCGTCTCAGTCGCCAACACCGAGGGCTTCAGCAGCACAGACCAATCTATTTCCAATTCCATGGTTCTCCATGTCTATAGTGATAACGCCATCTCTGCTCTGTTCACCTAGACCAGGAGGTCTCCAGGCAGCCAACAAGGATCAGCATCCCAGGCACAAACAGCACCCTGGCCCTGCTCGGGATCCATTCCTGCAGGTCTCCAGCGGGACGAGCAAGTCTGGGAACACAGGGGCTGCCAGAGCCTCTTTGCATCGAGGCGGCCGCCCCCCAGCTCAGGACGGGCACGCCATCGCTAAGGCCACATCGAGCATCGCAGCCTCCCTGCACCGGCTCCCCGCTTCAGAAAGCCTCGTCGCTGCAGCGGCCAGCGCGCCCATGTCCCCGGGAGCCAGGGGAGCAGAGGGCTCCCGGCTCCCCGGCGGCCGCGGGTTTAGCCCAGGCTTTCCTCCGGCGCCCGGAGCGCAGCACTGATTTGCCAGGAGCGCCGAGCGGCCTCCCCCGGCGGGGAGGGGCCCTGGACGAGGAAGCCGGAGCCTCCAGCCCTTCCCAGGGCCCTGCGCACACGGAGCGGGGACAGGCAGCGGAGACGAGAGGGGCAGGGAACGGGCACGCAGAGGGAGCGACTCCCTGCAGCGCCCCCGGAGCCGCGCAGCGTCCCCCCGCGCTCCTGCTGCAACAGGCGTTTCCTAACGCCGCAGGCACTGCCCAGCTGGCAAACTCCGCTCGTGGCCTAGCACGGAGAGAGAGGGATGAGCAGGGCGCCGCGGGAGCCCGGAGCGAGGAGCAGGCTCTGCTCCCAGGCAGCCGCTTCCCCAGAGCGTGGGGGCAGAGGGGGGAAACTCCCTGCGCAGCTCCACCCTGCCGCGGAACAATGGCAGAGCCCAGCGCCCGGCTCCGCTCGTCCCTCCCCGCTGTTACTCACTCACCCCGCCGCCGCGCCGCGGCCCGGCGTTGCCTCTCCCGGAGCTGCTCCCAGCGCGGGAACGCCGGCGGGGAGAAGGTCCCGGCTGCACACGCACCTGCGCAGGGCCACGCCGCGATGCCCTGCGGGAGCCAGGCGCGCGGCGGGCTCGGCGCACCTCGACGGCGGCGAGCCAGCGCAGGGAACTCCCCCCTCCGCCCTCTCAAACCAGAAAAAAAAAAAAACACTCGGAGGGTGGTGGAGGGGGGAAAACCTTTGCCCTCTGCAGCCATTACCTGCAGTGCTTGTGCCACCTCCCCAGGGCCAGGAAAGTCCTTTCCTCCTGGGAAGAAGCCGGTGCTTTCCAGAGGTCACTGCAAGCTGCCTTGCAAGGAGGCTGCTCCCAGGGCAGCTCCCTACACCAGGGCGAGCCAGGGCGGTGCAGGGCGGAGGAAGCTGCGCCCCGCGGGGCCGCGCCACACCGCCCGCCCAAGCTCTGCAGTGGGTGCTCAGCTACCTGCACGCTGCCCGGTGCAGCCGGCTGGGACATTTCCTCGCTCCGCTCAGACAGCGGGAACGCGTCTGGCACGGGCGCTTCCTCTGTTGCACATTGATGCAACACCGGCCTTGGCACCGGCACGGTGGACTGCACGCTGGGCAGGGGAAAAGAAATAAAAATCTCATATCCGAGCACACAGTCAACTGCTTGGAACAGGCTTTGGGGAATCAAAGGGCACATGGTTTTTGGGAGGCCTCCAGGACCACCCAACTCTTCCCATTCATCCTGAGAGCACTTGATGCTCTTGTTATTCGGGGTGCATGGATAACGGTGGCCGGATCAGGCGGGCTTCCCCGGGGACGGGCCTGCCGCGCCAGTGACGGGAGCAGCACGCGGCCGCGATCGGAGGAGCGCGGGGGCGTCAGCTCCTCTCGCTGGCGACTAAATAATTCAGGTGCATCTCGGTTTGCTCAAGGAAGCAGAAGATTGAGGGCACTGCCTGGAGGCAGGCGGAGCGCAGGCAGCCCGTGCAGAGCAAACCCCACGCGCTGCGGCGGGGAGGGGGGTCCTCCTCGCTCAGCGCGCCGGAGGGGACGAGGTGGCCTCCGGCGGGGCCGAGGTGGCCTCCGAGGTGGCCCCCAGACCGCAGCCCCGGGCGCCGCTTCCGCCCGCGCCCAAGCTACGCCTTGGCGGGGCAGAAACAGGCTGCGCTGGTTTGAGGTTTGCAATCCAAACCCCCACCCAACCTCAGGTCTCCAGAGATAAGAGGACAATAACCTATTGTCCCTCCTCCCTCCCCTCTCAAGCTCGGGACTCGCCTCTGGCTCAACAGGGAGGGACCACCGGGCTCAGGCACCCTGCACCCAGGGTCTCCCCGGAGCGCAGGGGGGCCGGGCGGGACCCCCCACCCATGCACCAGGTGCCCCGAGCGCTCGGGGAACGTGCGGACTCAAACCAGACGCTCGGCGCGGCAGATCGCTCCCAACCTACGGCACACGCAGGACCGAGACGCAGAGGGAGCGCTGGAGGTGGCAGAGGCGGAAAAGGCTCCTGCCTGCCGGCCATGTGGGCCAGAGCTTCACCGGTTTGGTGATTTTTCTTTCCTCAATCCCGACGTGGATTTGATCAAGGCAGAGCGCAGGGGGGAGGGGGACGCGCACGGCGCGGGCAAGCACCGTGCAGCCTGCGCCAGGGAAGCAGAGCCCGGAGGCTGCAATCCCACCCTGACCCGTGGCCAGATGCAGCCCCCCCGTGCCCCCCCCCCCCGCGCCTGCAGCACTCGCTCCGGCTGCCCTCGGCGCCTCCCGCAGCACCTGGCCCGGCCGCCCCCCAGCCCGTCCTTGGGCTGCCGCAAGAAACTGCCCCCGGCGCAGCCCGCTGCGGCTGCCCTTCCCTTCCCTTCGCTGCGTCTTCGGGCAGCGGCAAGCCGCAGCCGGAGCGCTCGCATCCTGCTTTTTTTTTGCAGAGGAGGAGCACACGCACCCCCAGGCAGCCCCCTCCCCGCTGCCCTCCAGCAACGGCACCGAACAGCTCCCCAGGGCCGCCTGCCCCGCGCTCCCACCCCAAGGGCAGGCAACAAGTTGCAGGACGCAAGCGGAGCGCGACAGGAGCCGCCAGCCGGCCCGACGGCTGCTCCCCGGCGGAGGGGCGCGATGCAATGCCCCCCCCTCGCCCCCCCCCCTCCCCAGCCCAATCCTCGCCCCTGCCCACCGCCTGCCGCGGGAAGCGCCCGGACGGCGGCCCCGCTGCAGGCTGCGGCCAGAGCGGCGGCCCTCGGAGCCGGGCGCGGGGGGGGGACCCCGCCGGCCCCCCCCCGCCTTCCCGAGCCCCCCAATCCAGCCGGCAGGGAAGGACGGACCGAAACATCGCACCTGCCCCCCCCCGTCCCCGTCCCACCTGCTGCACCCCGGTCCTCGCACACGCCTCCCTCCCAGCGCGCTAGCCCTGCAGCAGCACGGCCCCCCCTCCCAGCCTGCATACTGGGGGGAGGGGGGGGGACTGGGCAGGGCCGGCTGGAGCCGCCGGGCGACAGACCCGAGGGGCACCCGGGGACCAGCAGCGAGGGGCACCCAGGGGCCAGACCCGCCTCGGGGAGCACCCAAGGGCCCAACCCTGCCCCGGGGAGCACCCAGGGACCAGCCCTGCCCCGGGGAGCAGCACCCAGGGACCAGCCCTGCCCCGGGGAGCAGCACCCAGGGACCAGCCCTGCCCCGGGGAG